>NC_143505.1:46955378-47258409 GCF_051622355.1 Phaseolus vulgaris
CCCATTAGACAATCTCGTGATATGAGAGTCTATGAGTTTTGATGTTAACAAACACTATAAGATGTGTTAAGTGTTCCAATGAAGCTACTAAGTGTAGAGATTTATATAAAGACTCACTAAATGTTCTAGGTTGTTTAAACCATTAGATGATCAAACAATGTTGAATGTGTATGACGATCCTTGGTATATAGACACATTATGGTTCACCAAGACGTTCATGAAGAGTTAACATGTTAGACGATGTGTGTGTCAAATCTGATAGACGAACTCATTATATGTACATCAAGACGATTCAACAATAAAAAGTCACACCAAACGATCTCATTAGACTTAACTCTAGACGATCTTAACAAACGATCTATTGATGCACTACATGTCAAATGATTCCTGAGGATACAACAAAATAGACAACTCCAAAACACGAGAAAATCTTATTATTATAAAATAGAACAAAAATGAACAAAAGAGTAAAAAGGAAGGCAAAGGATATGATAATGAATATCTCTAATATTATTCCATTGAGATCAAAACAAATAGTCTGAATATATACAAGCAGTACACTCATTCTAAGTCTAGCTAAAGAGAGAAATAATCAAGCAATAAATACTAGAATCATAACAGACAAAACAAAATAAAGGTTATTCACCTCTATAAAGAGAAACAACTAATAATTAGAAAATGCATAATTAATATTAGGATCCTTCTATAACTCTGGTATCCATATCCTTTAATATCCCCCACAAGCTGGGGAGCAAATATTGATGAGACCCAGTTTGGAACAAATACTCTTAAAAGATTGGGGACTTCAAGCTTTGGTATAAATGTCAGCCAGTTGTTTTGTGGTGGAAATGGGAAGCAAATGGATGAGACCCTTCTTTAATTTTTCTCTAACAACATGACAATCTATTTCTATATGTTTTGTACGCTCGTGAAACACTGGATTTGCTGCAATGTATCTTGTTGAGTCATTGTCACAGTATAAAAGAGATGGTTGCTCAAAAGGAACTTTGAAATCTTGAAGAAGATAAGTTAGCCATTGAATTTCACATGTAACAGTGGTCATTGCCCTGTATTCAGCTTCACAACAACTCTTTGATATTGTTCCTAGCTTCTTTGATTTCCAGGATATGAGAGAATTCTCAAGATACACACTAAAACCAAAAGGCTTTGAGATAAGCAGAAGTGTTGGAAGAGAAAAATAAACCAAGACTTGAAGCTCCTTTAATATATATGAGAATTCTAATCGCTGCAATATAGTGAGCAATTGTAGGCTTAACAAGAAACTGAGAAAGTTGTTGCCCAAAAAATGTTATGTCAGGTCGGGTATTAGTGAGATACATAAGTCTTCCAATCAATCTTCTATAGGCTTGAATATATGTGAAAGGAACACTTCCAGTAGAAGAGAATTTTTCATGATTATCAATAGGACTGAGTGCAGGTTTGCATGTTAAATGACCTGCATCTGTTAAAAATCCAATGCATATTTCCTTTGATTCACCATTATTCCTTTTTTACTTTTTGCTACTTCTTTACCAAGAAAATATCTTAAATCCCTATGATCCTTAATCTTGAATGTTTGATTCAAGGCTTGTTTAATTCGAGCAATCTCTTTTTTATCATTTCTTGTCAATATTATATCATCCACATACACCAATAATATTGTAAAAGATCCTTCAGAAGAATTAATGAACAAGGAATGATCATTTATAGATTGAGTATACCCCATAGAAAGCAAAAATGATGACAGTTTGGCAAACCACTCTTTGTTGGCTTGCTTAAGGCCATATAAAGCCTTTTTTTAGTTTACAAACTTTTCCTGGTGGAATAGAAGTCAATCCAGGAGGAGCAACCATGTATACATCTTCTTTTAAATCTCCATGTAAAAAGGCATTGTTTATGTCTAATTGTTTTAATTCTCAATTATAGATAGAAGCTAGAGAAAGAAGCAACCTTATGGTGGTCATCTTTTCTACTGGAGAGAAAGTATCAAGGTAGTCAATGCCTTCTATTTGTGTGTATCAATTTGCTACTAACCTTGCTTTATACATTTCAATTGTCCCATCAACCTTATATTTTATTTTGAATACACATTTGCAACCTATGGCAGCTTTGTCCTTAGGCAGAATAACAGTCTCCCAAGTTTGATTTGACTCTAAAGAAGATATCTCACATTGCATAGCTTTTCTCCGACAGTTATGTTTCACAACTTCAGAATAAGTGTTTGACACAACATGTGAAGAAATAGACATAACAAAAGATTTGTAAGAAGGTGATAAATTGTTATAAGACAAAACAAAATTCAAAGGATATTTAACTTTTAAAGATGTATTAGAAACATTAAGATTGCAATGATAATCCTTTAAATACTCAAGTGATTTTTTTGTTCTTGTACTCATTCAGACAAATCAATCAGATTCATAATTTTGTTCTATGTCATGATCTTCATTGAGGTTTTGGTATATATATGGGAACAAACTTCTTCTGGAACCTCAATGTCTGACTCACAGCTATTATCACTTTTATTTTCAGCATTATCACAAGGTGCAAGAATGGTTTGTGATGGCTGACTCAAGACAGGTTGATCTTCAGTAAACAAAACTTGATCATAAATGTTAGGACTGTTAGTTTCATTGCTAGTATCTTGAACCATTTGATATGGAAAAACATGTTCATAAAAGACAACATCCCTAGACACAAAAAATTCTCTTGATTGAATATTCAACAAAATATATCCTTTTGCCCCCCTTTTAAAACCAATAAAAACACATTTTGATGCCGTTAGATCAAATTTTCTTCTATTTGTTGACAAAGTGCTAGCATAACATAAAGAACCAACACCTTTAATCCATTAAAATCCGTTTCAGCTTTGTAAAGCATTTCATGAGGAGAATAATAGTTTAAAACAGGTGTGGGAAGCATGTTTATAATATACACAGCATGTATCACATAATATGACCAATAAATTTTGGGTAAATGAGATTGTATCATGAGAGCTCTTGCTACATTTAATAAATGACCATGTTTCCTTTCAACTATACTATTTTGTTGTGGAGTATTGACACATGATGTTTAATGTACCATTCCTTTATTGACAAAGAAATTAGTCATGAAAAATTTAGTCTCATTATCACTTCTTATTATCTTTATTATTGTCTCAAATTGTGTTTGAACAAAAACAACAAAATTTTCCAAAACCTTGACAACTTTAGATTTTTGTTTTAAAGGAAAAATCCATGTGTACCTCGAATAGTCATCAACTATGGTCAAAAATATTTATAACCATGAATTGATGGTATTGAGGATGGTCCCCAAATATTTACATGAATCAAATGAAAACATTTTTTTGATTTAGATGTACTAATAGGAAATGAAAGCCTTTTTGCTTTGTAAAATGACAAACATCACAAACAAAAGATTTGTTATATTTAACTAAAGGAAATTTATTCTTGATAACATCAATACATTTATTTAAAATATGACCTAATCGAAAATGCCAAAGGGTTTCTAGATCACTAGCACTGACATTAACAGTATTGATGGTGTGTGTAGATTTGATGGGTTTGATTTGAAGTTTCTGGTAAGATGGGATCCTGAGTATATAAAGTCTATCTTTCATCTTAGCAGAGCCAATAACTTTCAAGGAGTTTTTGCCTTGAATTTGACATCCATTAGAGTCAAAGGTAAGAACACAAGATAATTTATCAATCAATTTTGTTACTGAAAGAAGATTAAAACTGAAGCAAGGAATATACAAAACATCGTCTATGACATGATTTTGATTGAGAAAAACACTTCCAAAATAATTGGCAATGACTTGATTTCCATTTGGTAATTTGACGGGAGTAGGATTAATTTGATGATATAAAGTGAAATAAGTTAAGGATGAACAAATTTGATTAGTAGCACCACTATCAATAATCCAAGAACTGAATGAAGAAATAAAGTCATTACCAGTTTGAGTTGTCATGTTGGAAGGAATAAAAGAGACTTGACTAGAAACATTGATGTAGCAACCAGAGCTCTGATACCATATTATAGAATAGAACAGAGATGAATAAAAGAGTAAAAAGGAAGGCAAAGGATATGAGAATGAATATCTCTAATATTATTCCATTGAGATCAAAACAAATAGTCGGAATATATACAAGCAATACACTCGTTCTAAGTCTAGCTAAAGAGAGAAATAATCAATCAATAAATACTAGAATCATAACAGACAAAACAAAATAAAAGTTATTCACCTTTATAAAGAGAAACAACTAATAATTAGAAAAGGCACAATTAATATTAGGATCGTTCTATAACTCTGGTATCGATATCCTTTAATACTTATCAATACTCATTGACACACCAGACGACCATTGAAGCTTGTACAAGCAGACAATCACTTCATCTTTTACAGTCAAATGGTCTACATATCAAGGAGTGTTTATACTTGACTTTTACATTCTTAGAATACTTTCTCACACTCTTTAAATATTTTTGATCCTTATTTGATGATCTTAATTCATATAAACCAATGTTTTCAAATAAGATACTTGATTTAATGACTTTGGAAAGTTTTTGTATTCGTGAATGTAAAATAGAACACACTAAAAACTCCAATTAATATATGTCCTAATTATTTATGATTGAAATATACTTTATATACTGATTATAAATTGTTTCCACTACAACTATGCCTTAAGGATTAAGTTTAAGATTGTATTATAAAGTTTTCGAATAAATAGTGTATTAGTGGAAAGTTTTCAAAAAATTGAAGCACATTGGTTCACTGAATTAAAGTGTTTTTCAAAAAATATAGTGTGAAAATATATATAGGTTAAAGTCTCGTTGTTTCTCAACGTTTAAATTAAGTACAAACTTAGAAAGTATTTCGAAAATATTTTTAACAGTAAAATCCTAAAAAATAGAAGGTTTGGATAATTTGAAAATATTAAAAGATATTATTTTAGTCCTACCTTATACTTTATCATGATGATTATTGTAGTGGACTAGAGCGCGTAGAGCTCAGTTCTCGAAAATCGGACATCGGCGCCTGCAACAAGCAGGTCAGCTCGGCCGTTGGGTCGAGAATAAGGGGCTACATGTTGGGGCTCAGGTATGTCCATATTATCTCTTGTTCATGCATTGGTATAATCTTTCGCATATAAGGTCTGGTAGGTCTGAAAGTGTGTTAAATGGGCCTAGGGGTGCATATAGTGCATTTGGATCTAGTATAAGTAAAACGTACTCTGTCAACTTAAGCCCAAGTGCGCTAGGGTTTGATAGAACATTGACATACATGATACAATAACATGTAAAAGCATGTATATGTGCTTTAAAACAAATTCTGTTAAGATTTGATACACTCCTAGGAGATAAGATTCTGCGCAGCTGTGCTGTTAAGATTACACGCACTGAAGCGGGATCTTCTCCCATTGAATATGTCCTTACTCGAGATAAGATTCTCAAAACAGAAGTTGTTATCGCAAAAGGTAACCTAGCGACACTCTATAAAAGGGACTCAAGATCCCTGGTTACGGTAAGTTGTTTCTAACGCTTGGCTAACACTTTACTAAGCATTAAATTAGATATTTCTTGTTTATTATAGCCCTGTACTAACTTGACCGTCGGAGTGTGACCGACCATCAGGGCGCCCTCTGTCTTAACAAGAACAACATCCAGACATTGAGGAAAGCACGAGTTCCACCACAAGGCAGATGGAGTCCGAGCTCGCCTACAGAAGTCTACCGACGACCAAGTCAACCGACAGGAACAATTATTATCTTCATTGATACTCATAATGATTTTGAAAATATTTTAACAACATAAAGACAAGTAAAAAGTTGAAATTCTAAGTTTCCATATCAAGTGCCTAACGGGAAAGTGATGAAGGCAAAGAGCGAGATATGTGCGAATGATGTTTAAAGCCATTTAAAAATTACCGTGAACAAAGATTTACAAAGAGAGAGATGTTTCAAATAGTAAACAAGTGATACAAACACATTCAAGGCTCATATTAGAACTTTCCTTATCGATCGTCTAGTACGAGAAAGAATATAACAATACAATTGTGCATATTTGATAAGATACTTAAGTTAAATGGATTCAAAGCTTCAACGTTCAAATATCTTTGAATATGGAAAGAGTTCACTGTCCAAATCAGTATGATATGAATTAGTGAAGATGTGTAAGATATTATCAAGATGGAGTTACCTTATAAAGAATCTACTGATAAAGTGGAAATGCTACATAATATGAGATTCACAAAGTCAACAATCAAAGAAGATTCAAACATTAATGAATGAATATTTACAATCAAAGAAAAACTTATGAACTCAACAAACTTTCAAGAGATGCAAAATGGTTTAGATCGGAAGTTTATATTTCAAGTGTCTATCATGAAAGTAGTGAAAGAGAAACTCGGGAATTGAACATAGTTCAAACATAGAAATGCCCAATCTCAATGTTCAAATTTATACAGATATAAAAACACTTTGAAAGTTCAAATATATGTTAAAGACACGCATATTGCATCATAGAAAAAGTTTCCTATTAGAGCGTCTACTGCATTGAAGAAGGAACAACATGACAAATTCCAATAGAATATTATGTTAAGAAGAATTAAAGCTACAATGTTCAATTTGAGGAATAAAAGGAAACTATTTGAATTGCCTCACAAGTTCAAGACCTGAAAGAAATCAATCAGGACAAGAGTTTCCATTTCAAGCGTCTAATAGATATGTGAAGGAATGAATTTGCAAAGCTTCATCGGTCACATTTCTAAAGGATATATAAAGACCTTGAAGATGAAGAACAACACAAGTGCGAGATAAAGAAAATGAAACTGAAAGAAATATAATTGTGCGAAAGAGTTATGCCTTGTATATATTCTATATGCTATTGTACAACATTAAATGACTTGGGTTGTGTGCCTAACCATTGTAAATCCTTCACTATATGAATTATATCATGTGAGCTTTCATTTTTCTCTTTGTAGAGAGTGTTTTCTCATATCTATGAGAGGTCTTAATCTAAGAGGGATTTTGGGACTAGTTTTCCTGTAGAGGTGTTGAATACTCATTTCTGGATAGTTGTTAAAACTCGTGTGCTTGGAGAGGTGTTAAAACTCATTGTACCTAGAGAGGTGTAATAATATATATCCTAGAGAGATGTTAAAACTTGTTTAGTGAAAATCTCATAAGTGGTTTGCTTAAGGGGACTGGACGTAGCCTAAGTTGTAGGATGAAGCAACACAAATCTTTGTCTACTTCTCTATACTTTATACTATATTTGACTATGCATTTGTTTCTCTACTAATTTGCGAATTGAGTTCAGATTCCATTCAACCCTCCCTTTATAGAGTCAATTGCACCTTCAAACTTGAAGTTGTGTTTGGTGTTCTTCATTAAATGTTACTCTTACAAAAAATTACTTGACAATGCGTTTGTCAAGTTAAAACTTTGTTTGGTCACATTTATTAATTGTTGACTTTTGAAAGTTTCAAATACATAATCCAACCATCCTTTCTTTTGTATTTCACCTATTTTCATAATTGTTAGAGTTCAACCTCTATCACATGGCTAGTTTGGAAAGGCATGTCTTCGTTTAGGGAACTTCCCTCATAAGGCCAAGGTCACCAACATTCCTAGGGGAAGACTAACCCTACTGAAAGGATTTCATGAAGATACACATAAAGTCCACACATCCTCAACCATGGACGACCATCACAAAAGATGATATCGCCATCAAAACTTTAGAGGATGACTGGACACAAGACGATTTTGATCAAGTTCAGCTAAACAACAAAGCAAGGTATAATCTAATATGTGTTTTATCTTAGGGTGAATATATAAAAGGTTTATAGGTTAAAAATTGTCAAGGAGGTTTAGGACTCCATGAAAATCAACTATGAAGGTAATATGGATGTCTAACAGAGGAAAGTTTCCACCCTCATGTGTTAGTACGAGTCTTTCATCATGAAAGATGGAAGATGGTGAAACGATGGATGACCTATTTCAAAGATCGAGATTCTTTTAAACAGGTTAGAAGCTTAAGAACAAAGTTTCTCTATAATATGTCAAAGGTTTGAGAACCTAAGACCATTATAATGTCTAAGAGGCATGCGATCTGAAAAAGCTCACATAGGATAAACTCCTAAAAATCTTGAGATTGCATGAGATGCATCTCCAAGATCTTGAGGATTAGATGCAAGGCCTACCCCAAATCAAACCGAACTTATATGTAAGGAAATTAGAGCTCTGAAAGCTCTAGAGTAAGAAAATGATACTTTTAAGGTTCAATTGGAAACCTTAATTAATGAGTAAATATCTCTTATGTCAAAGAAGTTTAAGAAGATGTTGAAATGGAGAGAACAAGGGAATAAAAGGTTTCCTAACAAAAGAAAAGAAAACTTCATTAAGAAAAGAAGGAAGAAGAAAGTTCAAAGATCATTTGCTATGAGTGTAGACGACTAGATCACACAAAAAAGGAGTGTCCCAAGCTTAACTAAAAGTCAAGATTCAAAAAGAAGAGTCTGATGACTACATGGAAAAGACTTAGACTCAGAGTCAGACACAAAACATGCAAATCTCTGTATGATGACAGGCATAGAGGATGAGATAATTTCTAACCTTAACTCTTTTGTTGTAACCTCATAAAACTCATCATACTTATCATTTGATGAAGATGACGAGAATAATCTTTCTTATGAAGATCTTCTTAATAGTTGCAACAAGATCACTAAGCAATATCTAAAACTAAAACAAAAATTCAAAGTTTTGGTTATAAAATGAAAAGTTCAAGCAAGATCACATAACAACTAAAAAAAATGTCATGCTTAGAATACACTCGTGCATATGATGCTATAAAAATAAAAAAATATATGGTGGGAAAAAATTACATGTTGTAAGCATGATTTTTGAAAAAATTGTTGGAAGCTCAAAATATCTAAACCTCCTCTGTCCAAATGATAAACATGCATTAGATAAGTTTGGTCTTTGCTATGACTTAAAAAAGTAAAAAAACATATTAAGAAGAATCATAAGATTGTTTGTCATCATTGTGGTAAGTTTGGAAAATCTAGTGTCAAATGTAAACAAAAGAGAAAATCATCAAAATCTAATAAAAGAGAACCCCAAGAAGATGTGATTATCAAAGAGTCTTATAATTTGTTATATTAAAGTTCAGCAAACCCAATATTTGGTTGGTTTTGATCATGTGCTTAACAACATAGTGTAAAACATGATTTCATAAGCATCATGTCTCAACAAATGTAAAACTTTGTTTGGATGAACAAACGCAAGTGTGATAAGTGTCAAATTATAGAAAAAAATTCTTATTCAAAAGGCATGTAAAATATGTAGAATATGTGCAAAAATCAACAAGAAAACATGTTGTGAAATCACCCAATATTTGGTTGGTTTTGATTATGTGCTTAACAACATAGTGTAAAACATGATTTTATAAGCATCATGTCTCAACATATGTAAAACTTTGTTTGGATGAACAGACGCAAGTGTGATAAGTTTCAAATTATAGAAAAAATTCTTATTCAAAAGACATGTAAAATAGGTAGAGTATCTGCAAATATCAACAAATGTTGTGAAATCACCTCTATCCTTCTAAGAATATGAACCTATGAAGCTCCGACACGGCCGGTGAAGGCCGCTTCCGCACGTCGAATGCGTATTGGACACGGATACCTGATCGACAAGAGGTCGACACTGTGTCGAATGCAATGAACTAGGCCGGACACAACCCAGATTGTGGACACGCGGTGGATACTTTTAAATGCGCAGGATGCGGAGGAGAATGGAGAAGATGAATGAGTGAGGAAGAAGACTGTGAATGAAGTTCTGATGAAAGGAAGAAGAAGATGAAACGTTTTGAATTTTTTTTTAAAAAGGGAAATTGACATGACATGTGTTGTGCCTACTGCTTTTCCTTTATTTATTTCAAGAGTGACAAGACAATCACACCGTGCTTGCTTTGGGGCTTGCCATTAAATTACATTTTATAATTTAAATTAATTTTTAAACAGTAATATTTTATTAAATATTAATATTATAAGATTAAATTTTAACTTCAAAAAAAAAAAAAAATTTAAATCACAATATTTTATATTTAATTATAATACTTTAAATAACTTTAAATAAATATAACTAGTTATTAATTATTACTTATTCATAAATATTTATATGATAATATAAATGTAATTAAATAATTATTTTTATGATTATATTTAATGATAAATATTTTTATGATTATATAAATATAAACATTTAAAAATAAATATCTGTATGATTATGTAAATATAATCAAGATAAATATTTTGATAATTATTATGATAAATATTTTTATAATTATGTAAATATAATTACAATTAATGAACAAATGTAAAATTCAATCATTATAATTTAAATATGTTTATCTTTTTGTTAGATTTTTTTATAAATATATATATATATATTAATTTTTTTATATTTTTTAATTTTTTCAAATTAAGAAGTATATTAATATATTTTAATTATATATATATATATATTTTGTCTCGTATTTTATATTTTTCAATTTAACCATATCTCCGTCGTTTCCGTATCCTATGTGTGGTTCGTAGATATGAACCTTTTAAACATTTTACTCTAAAATATACAAACTTTTATTAAAACACACATGTATCATTATAAAATTTTACATCCAACTTAAACTAACACTTCAAAGCCATCAATCATATATTTTATAATAAAATATTATTTCACAATAAAATACTCATGTATTTCAGGAGTTACTAATTTTAATTTAAATAAACAAGACATACATCTTACTCTCATACTTCTAATATTTATTTCCCACATATGCATAAGAATTAATATAAACCAACATTATAATGATTAGTTACTAATTTAACATCTTATATAATCACTTAAAGATGTCATAATCACGTTAATAATTGTTATCAGTATCACGTTTTTTTTTATCTACACTACAGCACACTGATATTATTTAACCACGAATTATTATTATTATGCTTAAAGTTCATTTCCTGTTTATCATAACTTTTTTATAATTAATGCATCAGTATTATGATTAAAAAAATCAGAAATTACTACGTTTGGAGAGACTAATAATTGATTTAAAATAATTTATAATTGAATGTATATTGTTTTTTCGCAACAATAAGGTGTCGCTGATAAAAAAATATATGGTGTTACATATATAAATGAAAATTGTATTTTGGTAGGAATTTAAGTTTTGCCCATGCACTTCCCGCTTCTCTCGCTCCTCCTGCTGTCTGAATCATCCTTGCCTTTCAACCTTCGACTTTCTACTCAAACCTCCAACGCAACGCAGCGCAACGCAACACAAACCTAACCCCTCTTCTTGTCTTTTTTTTCTGTGCCAATTCAATTCTCATCGGATCGGTAACTTCCCCCTCCTTTCATTTTCTCTTTTCATTCGCCAATTTTCTCATTTTGTTTTTCTGCGTTGTCTATTATAATTTTTTTCCATAAAACCCTTTGTTTGGTTTGGCTAAAACCAAACATGTGTTCCGAGTTCTAATTTGTAACGAACCTTATCAAATTAATCAGGCTGTTATTTTTGCAGAGTTTGCAAATTACATTTGGAATGAGTTGAAATTCCTTGCCCCTTGTAGTTTTCACAGGCGAAATGCACCAGGGACTTAATTAGGAAAGGTAAACTAAATTTGGAAGGCCTTGGGTTGCTGTGGTAATAAATTGGAATTTTTGTTACTCCTGCAGCGATTTTGTTTCATGGTTAACTTACTGATGCTACTTCCTCTTAATTTCATGTAACTTTCAGGTTTGATTTTGATTAATGTTTGAGTGTTACACACTCGTCGTTTGTTTTATTAGGAGACAAGTCAGAAGCAGTGTTGTTAATCTATGTGGTGTTGAGTTTGTTGCGGCACCTAGATTATGTAGCATGTGGAAAATGTGATTCTTGGTTGCATCACCATGGAAAGGAAAGAGTTAGAGGAGACAGATGAGCCAAGTCCTCGGGCCGTTGGAAAGATAGAAGGGGATTCGAGTGAAGAAGATAGGGAAAAACACTCAGTGGGGCCAGAAACTCAAAATGTAGACTATGATACCTCTGAGTTCGGGAATGATCAAGGAGATGTACCGTACAATATATGTTCTCAAGATGTTGAAAAGCTGGAAGGAGATGGTTTTACCGTTCAGAGTGAAGAATGTGAGAAGGGATCAAAGGAGGGGAAAATTCAGAATATGGGTCATGATTCCCCCGAGTTTGATGATGAGCAGGATAGTATGCCAGACAGGGTGGATGAGGTGATAGATGTAGAGTTGAATACTCATGAGGATAGAAAAGACAATGTAGCAGGAGAATCTCAGTTGGCTCAGAGATTGGGGGATAACTGCGATTTACTGTGTGGATCTCCAGAGAAAAACTTGGAGACCTGTACCGTTCCAGATGACTTGTTTCAAAAGGAGCATGATAGTGATTCCATGGAATCTGAAATTGAACTTAGCATTATTGCACAAGAGTGTTCTGGTGTTAAGGGAGACAGTGGAGATTTTGAGCGTAAAAGTCAAGAAGTAAGTCTAGATAATAATTTTGTGCAGCAGGGTTTGTTCATAGAGAAGGATGACAGCAGAAGCATGGAATCGGCGCAAACGAATCAAAAAACAGAGAACTCTTCACAGGGCAATAATTTGGAGCCTGAAGTTGGTGGAGCTGAGGTTCCTGGAACTGAAGCTGGCTGCAGCACATCTATGGTTACTTTCAACACCAATCCGGAGGTTCCAGGTGTGGTTCAGAAGACAATATCTCTTAGACACTTCGTTATGGAGAAAGGTATAATAGCAGTCTCCATGGTGCTTCGCCACCTTTCTGGAAAAAGAGACGAATGTACTGTGGGTAAATCTGATGACATGGGTAAGGACCGTTCAGATTTATCAAGAGACAGTGATACGAAAAATGTTATTGAGAAGACAGTTGAGAAAACAACTTGGAACCCCTTAAATTATATTAATAAAACGTCATCTGATGTTGATGATGAAAATAGAACTGTCCCAAGGGAGGAACCCATAAATGAAGGTCCACCACTACCCATAGTCATGAAAGGAAGGATTATAGTGTACACGAGACTAGGGTGCCAAGAATGTAGAGAGGTTAGGAAATTTTTGTATATGAAAAGGCTTAGATATGTTGAAATCAACATTGATGTCTATCCCAGTAGAAAGATGGAGCTGGAGAAAAATTCAGGATCTACTTCTATTCCCAAGGTTTTTTTCAATGGAATACTTATTGGAGGCTTGAGTACACTAAAGTCCTTAAATGAGTCTGGCAAACTTAATGAGAAGATTGACTACCTTATTAATGAAATACCATCATTTGAATGCCCAGTTCCGCCACTTTCTGGAGAGGATGATGTGTCCAGTAGAGGGGCGCTAGATGAAATGGCTCTAATTGTCCGCAAAATGAAAGAATGCATTGTTGTGAAGGACCGATTTTACAAAATGCGGAGGTTTACTAACTGCTTCATTGCTTCTGAAGCCGTGGACTTCTTATCAGAAGATCAATATTTGGAAAGGAAGGAGGTAAGCTTGATCTCAAGTTTGATCGCATTCTAGTGTGTTTTAACAATATTGTATATTCTCCCAAGTGTAATTGTTTGATGCATCTACAAAATTTGGTTGCCCCAAACAAAAATAGTGATGCAATTAGTGCTCTAGAAAGTTTGTCCTTTTTGTGTGGTGTCTCTTGAAGCTTTATTATTAAGTTGAATGAAATCAATGTTTGAGAAATGAAAACCTAATTGCTTTTGATTTCTTTTTAATCACAGAAAATGCGAAGACTATTGTTTAGCTTAATTTGTACGTGTAACTTGTATCTGGTAGCTTTTGTTTGAAGATATTATTTAGATTAAATTAAAGAATTGGTGTTTACACTTTATTCCTATATGAAAAAACTGTACATTTTAATTTCAATATGAAAAATGATTCCTGCTGTTTGCTAAAGTTGTAACGGTATTAGATTGGGTCTATTTATTTGACATCATTTGTCATTTAGTCCCTATGTGGGGTTATAGACTTCATTTTGGTCTTTACATGAAAAAAGTTCTGCATTTTCGTTGCCGCGCTTGTCATATCATTTTCCGTTTCGTTCCTTGTATGATTTTTTTTTCTAAGAAGTGGTAGAACTAATTTGTAAATAATCTTTCGTATAACAATCTAACTGAAGAGTTATTTTCGTGAAGAGTCTAAAATGAAGTGGCTTTTTGTTTGGGCTTTTTTCTTTTTCATTCAGTTATAATTATATAAATAAGGAAAAAAATCTTATATAGTGAAGAATATATAGATTATATATGTGTTAGTAAGAGTGTTTTTTATTTATTTTTGTAGCAAACTTTTATTATTATAGAGTATAAATCTTCTCAATTTAAGACACAGTTTGGGTTCAATCTCTCTCTTTCCTGTAGTGTCTAATATGGTATCTAGAGTCTTTCTCAAAATTGTGTTGGCACAGTAGACCAACTGTCTCTGGAAGATTTTTTTTGGCGAACCTTTCTCCCAGGTTCATGTTCACTGCTTTGGCAAAGTCTCTGGTGACCACCATTATCTATGGCACACACAGGGATGGGATCGTGCTGCACCCATCTATCCAATCGAACAAACACCGACGCAAACCACCATCCATGCGCCCAGACAGGCGTCTTCTTCTGCTTTCCTTAGGCTATTTTATTATTATTATTTTTATCTTTTCAAATTTCAAGAAAAAAAATGTATTTCAACACCACATCAACCTCCCCTACATTCCCCCATGCTCTCTAACCATTAGCAATGAGAAGATGAACGGGTCTAACTATTCCACTTGGGTTTCCAAACCAAGTTATGGTTAATTAGGTTGTGCTACAAATCTCATCTCAACACAACAGTTGAGTTTGTTCCTATAAAATGTGAATAATGGATAAAGATTGATGCTTAACTATTTAGTGTTATTAACTCCAATATTCAATCTCACTCAAACCTACTTTCCATCCGCATCAATCAGTTTGAAGTGAGGCTCATACCCTTTATACCAATGGCACAAAGTTTCTATATTGTGTGTGCCAAGATCATTTAACACTTCTTGCTCCAAGAAAAATTTGAGGGCCCTATCTATGTTTATTTTGGGCGGCTTCATGTTGTCTTACATGATTTTAATGAGTTATTTTCACCATCTACAAATGTGAATAAGGACTTGAGAACCAAAAGACCTTTCTTATGACTTTGAGTGTGTATGGCTTACCACTAGAGTATGCTGCTACCCGTGATCAGATTTTGGAATCATTAGTAAACCCTACTATGACTTCCTCGTCTTCTGCGCTCCTTCATATTCTTTAGAAAATAAACAGAGACATAGTCACATGTTTCTTCCACACTACCAGTTGATTTATCTCGAGCAACATATGAAGACTTTATCAAATGGTGTGCGACACGTCAATCCACTCCTAATGCGGCTTCGATGACACACACTGATAATTCATCTACTTGTCTCTCTCAATCTCCTTCCCTTGGTCCTTGAGTCATTAACTCTTGTGCAACTGATCATTTATCTAGTGATCATTCTTTTTCTTCTGTTTTACAATTGCTGTCAATTTGCTTTTTATAACTGTTGTGAATGGTTCACAAACACAAACTTGCGACATTCGTACTACCAAAGCCCTCTTATCCCTTACCATTGACTCCGTTCTTTATGTTCTTAACTTCTATTTCTATTTACTGTGTGCCACTTGATTGACACAGTCCCATGATATTATCCTCACTTTCACTAAAAATAATGCTACCTTGCTGAATCAAATAGTGTTGGAGAATTGACATTGAATGTGAGTCACATGACCTTTGCTATCTCTCTCCATCGCCATAGGTATGTGCATCAGTGGTCTCTCCAAAGATGATTCATGCACAATTAGTATATCCTGAGTTTGACCAAATAGCCAAAAATGGTACCAAGTTTAAAATATTTGCTTACTTTGAACTGAGTCGTACTGGTTAGAAAACATATTTCTTAGTCTTTTTCAAACAATCTTACCAAGTTAGCTTTCTCTCTTTTTTCTTTAATTCACTTTGATATTTGGGATCCTTCTTGTACTACTACCCTATCCGATTGTAAATATTTTGTTGTTATTATTGATGACTGTTCTACATGAACTTGGATTTTATTGATGAATAATTGATCACAAGTGTTTTCTATATTTTAATCTTTTTTTAATGAAATAAAAACACACTTTAATATTTTTTTTATCAGCAAAAAACACACTTTAATATATCCATACGTGTTTTTCGAAGTGACAATGCCTGCAAATATTTGTCTCACCAATTCCAACATTTTGTGGAATCCTTCATCAAACTTCATGTCCTTATACTCTTCAATAAAATATAGCAGCCGAATTAAAAAACAAACATCATATTGAGACTACTTAAACACTTGTTCATAGTCATCTTCCTATTATTTTTGGTGGGATATTTTCCTTAAATGTTATCTCATTAAGATGTCATCATTTGTTCTTAATGTTCGGGTACCCCACTCTATCCTTTTTACTCTTTCTCCTCTATATAGTCTTCCTCCATGTATTTCTGATACCACATGTTTTGTAGATAACCTCACACGTGGTTGAACTTTCTCCTCTATCATCCAAGTGTCTTCATGGGATATCATTGATCTTTAAAAGGTATCAATGTTTCTCTTCTAATCTTCATAGGTACTGTGTCTGCTGTTATTCCTTCTAATGACGACATATGTAGCCATTTTTCCACCACAATCAATCTTCCTTCATTACCACTAGATGACTATGCCATAAAATGTTTCTCTAACACCTCTTCATAATACCTCTTCAGGTATATCAATGTTATTCACAACTTATTAAAATTTCGATTCGGGACCCATCTTTGACACATAATGATATAATGGAGGTCATGTTTGATCCTTCATTGACACTATCTGCCGTAGTAATGAATTTGGTTTCCTGTGAAAATGACTGGCCTATTGTTATTTGGAAAGGTACACGTTCTATCTGTAACCCTTCTCCTCACTATACAAACCTCAGTTAGCACCAACTTTCCACCATACATTACACTTGTTTGCCTTCGTTATCTTTTGTTCCCATTTCTAAGTCTTTAGGCGAAGGTTTATCTCCCTAAGAGTAGTGACAAGCAATAATTGGTGAGATGTGTGCCCTTAAACGTTTTGATACTTTGGGAGTTGGTTCGTTTTCCAACTGACAAATCAATTGTTGTTTTTCAGTGGCTATAAACTCTTAAAACAAGACCCGATGGGAAGATTGTTCTCTATAAATCCTGTTTGGTGGGCAAAAATATACAAACAAATGTATGACCCTTGCCAAAACGACATCTATTCGACTCTCCTTTTCCATTGTAGCTATTCACCACTGGACTCTGTTTCAAAAATGAATTTTTGCAAAATGATCTTGGTAAAGTCTAAATGAAACAACCTCCTAGTTTTATTGCTTAGGAGGAGTTGCCAGATATGGTATGTCGCTGCTAAGTAGGGCCCCTATATGGCCTCAACTAATCACCCTATGCATGGTTTGGGCATTTTTGGATTGTCATCCAACAATTTAAGATGATACAAAATTTTGTTGGTTATTCTCTATTTTATTGTTGTTCTTCTTAAGGATGAAGCTATCTCATTGTATATATGGACGACATTGTAGGCAATGATAAGGAGGATATTGTACAACTAAAACAATATATTGTTCTTGTTGGAGGTTGTTTAGTATCATGAAAAAGTAAGAAACAAAATGTTGTGACAAGATCTACAAAATCAAAATACAAGACAATGACATTAGTCACTTGTGAGCTCATAGGGCTAAAACAACTCCTCAAAGTACTTAAATATGAATTAAGTTTCCAAATGCACCTAATATGCGACAACCAGGCAGCAGTACACATTACCTTTAATCCTGTCTTTCATGGGAGGACAAAATATATTAAGATGGATTGTCATTCAATAGAGAAAAACTTGAGTTTGGGGACATTACAACGGGCTATGTATGCTCTAGTGAATAGTTGCCTCACATATTTACTAAGTGTTTAAGAGAACAAAAAATTGATTATATTTGTAGCAAGTTAGACATATACAATTTCTATACTCCCACTTCAGGGGGAGTGTTATAATTATATAAATAAGGAGTAAATGTAATATAATCAAGAATATCTAGATTATATTAGAAGATATTAATCTCCTCTATTTATTGTATTGATTATTTTTTCTCAATATTAACAAAGTATCTGAGTTGTCTTATAAACGCACGGTTTCAACTAAATGTTTCTATCTTTCCTATTGGTTAACACATTCACCTCCCATTATGGCTTGTTAATAGTTAATATTACAAACAAAAGACAAATGGAACACTTCCTCGTCTCTGGGTTATCTTTCTACCTGAAGGTTTAAGATGTATAATTTGATGATTTTAATTCATTAGTGTTTCATGTTCTTTTCTTTCTTCGAAGGAACTACCTTATCGCACATGTTTGTTCTAGTTTCTTATAGCTTGTTCCTTCTAGATGCTTTGTCCTTCAGGTTGCAGCAATGATTTTTAATAAATGATTCTGCTTCAGTGATTTTTGTGTTTTTTTAGCTTATCCTTACTTTGAATTTACTGGTGATTCACATGTATTCAAAATAGAAGAAAATAAACCTTAAAATGAATTTACTTTCTTGAAGTTAGCTCATTTCTTTTGGAGTCATACTTTTGTGTTTTTCCTTCATTCCATGTTGTGATAGGAAAGGGGATAATTTTTAAGGTAAAAGGCCAAGGTAATTTGTACTTTGAGTCTTAGCTGTGGTGCTGCTGATTTGTTGTGAAAATTAATTGATGCAGTTAATCTGCGTATGCATTTATAAAGCATGTTTGTCTACATTAATATTTACTTAGAATTGAGCTACCTATTGAGTGTATTGAGACTTCTAAAATAAAATAATATTGGGTCAGTTTGTTTAAATTTAAAATAAGTGTTTCTAAAATAAGTAAATAAAAACAATAATTTATTTAAAAGTTGATCGGATTTGCTTCTTAAAATGCATAAAAAATAGCTTTATATATATATTTCTAAAGAAAACAATTTTTTAAAATAAGCACAAACTGACCATTGGAATTGACCTAATGTCTTCATAGAAGTTGCCGTTTGATTGACGTGTGTCTATAATATGGAAAGTTAGATATGCATGCAAATGCATTATGATTTTTAGGTGAATACAATTAACGAATTCACTTTTTAATATTTGTGACATGTATCCTGTACAAAAGCTTTTTCTGGAGCACCTGTTTGTTTCTGAATTTTAGTATTCCTTTATTAACGATCACATGGTCGAACATATCCGCTGTTTATCCAACTCATTTAATACCATTTCAGAATTTCTATCTTCAGAATGTGTTTTCTATCTTCCTTATTCTTGTCTGATGGTATAGGCTGTTGAGTTTGCACGAAAACTTGCCAGCAAACTCTTCTTTCAGCATGTTTTTGAGTGAGTCCAAGTACTACTCCATTTGGTGTTTCTACTTTCCGTTTTATTTTAAACGAAAGAAATGAAAATTCTTACATGTTCAATTGTTTTGTTTTGCTTAGTGAGAATCTATTTGAGGATGGTAATCACCTGTATCGATTTTTGGATGACGATCCAACTGTGGCATCTTTTTGTTACAACATTCCGAGGGGGATAATTACTGTGAAACCTAAGCCTATGACAGAAGTTGCATCGAGGCTCAGGCTTTTGTCCTATGCAATGTTTGAAGCCTATGCCTCTGAAGATGGACGTCATGTTGACTACAGAAGTATGCACGGAAGTGAGGAGTTTGCAAGGTTTTTCTAATGTCTTTTGGCTTACTTACTTAGAAGAGCCATTTAACGATGTTATTCCTAAAATTTGACTCTGTTATTTATACAACTGTTTTCTTGTTTAGATATCTAAGAATAATAGAAGAGCTCCAAAGAGGGGAAGTATGGCATTTATCTAGAGAAGAGAAGCTTGCTTTTTTTATTAATCTATATAATATGATGACCATCCATGCAATCTTAGTATGGGGTCACCCTTCTGGAACTGTAGAAAGAAGGAAATTATTTGGAGACTTCAAATATGTTATTGGTGGATTCACCTACTCACTTTCAGCCATTCAAAGTGGCATTTTGAGGGCGAACCAACGACAACCATATACCTTTACGAAGCCATTCAGTGCAAAAGATAAACGTTTAAGGGTAAGATATCCTTGTTTTATTCTATATTCGTTCAACCTTTAAGTGATGGTGTTCATTTATGATTTAGCTTTGCTTCCATTCCCGTGGCGTTATATTTGCTTTATACTGACATTTATACCTTTACATGAAAGACTCTTCAAAGTTTATTCTCTTTATTCTTTAGATCTGAACTTTTTCTTTTTCTCTGTACAGCTCCTATACTTATTTGGAATCTAGGAACTCTATTTTATTGTGCCTTCAAGAATGTTTTTTCATTGTAATAAGTGGTTACATGACTAACATGTTTTTGAATGAGACATAGGCTTAAGACTTGCACCTTGAAATATTGCGCTAGGTTCAATAATATGCTCATATCTCTAGTATCAATAGGAATTTCTGTTGAAGTTAGAGGGTGAGAGAGAAAGGATGGAATTGCTCAAGTGAAATCGACTGATTTTAAGGTACATAGGTTATGTTGAACACCCATATTTTTTACCTAACTTAACCCTACAAAACCAGTTTTTTTAGATAATATATCATAATTTGATCATATCTCTAGTTGATATAAGATCTTTAACACACCCTAATACTGAGGGTTGGATATCTCGTACATGAAAATATACATTTATGAGTGGTCTTAATAGTAGTCTAATAGTAGAAGCACGATATGCCAAAGAATTTCACTAGAATAAACTTTGATACAATCTTAAACTATATGAAACAAAGAGACAGAGAACTGAAACCGTATGTTTCTAAGACAATACAAGTGTTTTATTTATACGGAGAAAAAAAACTCAATACAATAAACAGAGAAGATCTGATATCCTCTGATAGTAAATATATGATATGGGAAGAAGTAAAAACATTTGTAATATAGATATTCTTGATTCTAAAAGATTATAAAAAATATCTTTTATTATAAATGATTTGAACATATAAGTCATATGTTCTTAGCATGCTGTAAATATGATTGATCTTTGATCCTCTTAAAGACTCGGTTAATATGTTTGTTAATTGTTCTCTGAAGTTGACAAATCTAGTGGCTAAATATTTTTGGTTCTCTCACGAAAGATAGGATTAGAGGCAATGCAATGTTGTTTGGTTGTCATATGTAAGGCGCATTAGAGAAATTTACTCAAATTTAAACCCTTAGGAGTTTCTTTAGCCATATGAGTCACAAATGATTAATGTCATTGTCCTATATTATGCTTCTATACTTGGTCTTGCCACAACATTGTGTTTCTTATTTTTCCACGATAATAAATGACCTCTAATAAGAACTCTACCCTAAAGTTAGAAGTTAGACGTCTATTGTTTGGTGACCCTGCCCAACTAGTTAGAATATCCAACAATTTGAGTATTTCCCTTAACTTAATAAGGCCTTTGCCAGAATTATTCTTAATATACTTTAGGATCCGTACGACTGCTTCCCAATGGTCTTGACAAGGAGAGTTTTGGAATTGACTTATTATGATTATTACAAAGACAATGTTTGGACAATTTATAATGAGGTAATTTAGCTTATCAACTAGTTGTCTATATCCTAGATTTTTTTTCTTCTTTCTTCATTGATTGTCTCGATGTAGTCAAAAATAGAAAATTTTGCAAAGTTTGGGCATATAAAAAAAATTTATTGTAATTTTTTTGAATAATAATAAAAATTGAAGGTTCTTAACATTTCAGATTGTTAGTTTTGGATTAGAAACTCAAGATTTATTAAAATCGGAATGTGAGAAAAGGGTTTCTAATAATTCATAAAAGAGAACTCCAGCTTCCATCATCTCTTCCAAAATTATGTTCCAATATCTTTTTTTCATTTATATTTATCCCCACACTTTTCATTCATTTCCAAATAGAAATTAGATCAATTTTTTGAAATGAAACAAAGAGACCCAGTATATTTAAATAGAAATAAATAAGTGTTCTGAAGGAACCTTCTCTTCTACTGAAAATAGGTCGTTGATAAAAAAAATATCGGGCCATTTTTTCTATTTATTCCTTGTTGCTTGATAGTCCGGGAGGCTTAACTAAACAACAAAAAAGAAACTCTTTGTAAATAATCTATTATTTTGCGCTAATCTGTAAGAGTCTCAATTAGCCTTGCTTGTTTAGTTTTTTCTTTTCTATTAAAAATAGGGTGAGCTTAAGAAGCTTCTAGCAACTTCTATTCAACATCTTTTAGTCATCATATTATAATTTTAGATTTAAGAGATTCCTAACCTAACCTAGAACCCCTCTGTTTTTATATCATTTTCTTCGACCTATCTTAATTCTCTTTTTAAATTATGCTGCTTTAAATGCTTATTACCATCTACTACAACACTTTTTTTACTTTCTGTTAATTGGGTGTAAGCATGAAAGCTTTTCCTAGATCATTTATTGTAGGTTTTTAGTATGCAATACCTTATGTTTTGGTGTTTGGTTTACATGCTTTCACCATGAAGTCGCCACTAGCATAGCTACTGTTTTGATGCTAACTTTCCTTTTTTGTTAGGTGACCCTCCCTTTCCCGGAGTCCCTTGTTCATTTTGCTTTGGTATGTGGTACTCGATCTGGACCCTCACTTCGGTGCTATTCTCCCGGGGACATTGACAAAGAATTAGCGGATGCAGCCCGTAGTTTCTTAAGAAATGGAGGCCTTTCAATAGATTTTACTGCAAAGATTGCATATGCCAGTAAGATCCTTAAGTGGTAGGTTCTTTAAGAGACTCGGAATATGATTGATGTGCTTTAGGTTAATTTAGACTAAGAAATCATTAAATATTTCATGTTACCAAGCGCATTC
This sequence comes from Phaseolus vulgaris, assembly GCF_051622355.1. NCBI lineage: Eukaryota > Viridiplantae > Streptophyta > Magnoliopsida > Fabales > Fabaceae > Phaseolus > Phaseolus vulgaris. Next base: position 46,978,365 of record NC_143505.1, read on the forward strand.
TCACAGGTAACTTCTCAAATTCTATATTTGGCTGCGTTCAAAGTATTTAAGATTTTACATTTTGGACTGGCAAGCATTATCCCTTGAACTATATACATTTATATACTTACGTAAAACTTTGAATATATCTACACTCATTCCCTATTGTGATTATGACATGAAATGGTTGATAATTAGTAAGTAGAAGTGCAATTGATCTTACTTTGATTATTCTAATATTTCTTCTTATTGACACTCAGGTTTAGTGTAGATTTTGGTAAGAATGAGGTAGAGGTCCTGAAGCATGTGTCGAGCTACTTAGATCCTGCCGAATCAGAATTATTGTTGGACCTACTTGCCACTTCTGAGTTGAAGGTGATATACCAGCCTTATGATTGGGGTTTGAACTGCTAGTGTGTTCTATCAAATTTTTGTCAATATTACTCCTGTATTCATACTAACTGATCCCTTTTATACAAAGTAGCATTAACGTAATCTATACCATATGTTAACTATGTTTCTACTTCACACCTCTTTGTTAAAAGGTACACGTTGTAGGCTAATAGGTCCGTAGACATAATGGATTCTTATTTTTTCGTGCTCTCTCTTCCTGTCTATAGTAACTTCTAGGTGCTATTTATTGAGGAAGGCAACTTATACTGACCCATCAGATGTACACCACGATCCGCATTATGCATTTAAAGTTTTGCACTATGTATATAGGGTTCTATATTTCTGAACTTTTGGGTTATAATTCTTGCTATGTTCAAATAGACCTACTATTGTATGCACTTAAGGTATGCATGATAAACAATGTGGAAATTATGCTGCTGCAACAATTGTTGTGGAAATTGTGCAGCAATATTACCAATGTGTCCTGTTTTTATTGACATTGGTTAGGAGAGTTTATGATCTCCTGTACTCTTCTTCTATATAGACTATGTGCATGTTTATTTTGACATAAATATTGTTGTCTAAATAAAAAGGTCGAGTCCCTGGTGGTGAACCTTAGTTTGCTTTGACACAAAAAGACTGTGCATGTTTGTTTTTCAAGTCTAGTTCTACTCAATGTGAATCCAACTCTTTAATACGCTAATTGGAAAATGGAAAATATCCGTACAACGGAGTTTCAAGTAGTTTCCAAATATACCTTCATTCAGATCTTGCATGTTTTTGAAGTTAGAAGTTATGATACAAAGGAAATGTTGGATCGTCACATGTTTACAGGTCATATTGGTCTTAAGAGCAACCAACTATGTAAATTTGGCAAAGTTCTATAAAGTTGCAATTGCATTGGAAGTTAACAGGGCCAGTGATTAACAAATTGAGGCGGACAATAGGATTTTGATGCATTTAAGTTTATATATGGCTTGAAAAGATCAATATAAGAGGGCGAGTTAAAAACTTATATTTGATTGTAAAGGAAAAATACAGATTTATTTTCTTTTCTTATCTTCAATAATGATTATGATTTGTTTTTGATATGAAAGAATAAGTGAGGGTTCGATAATTAACTCTTTTGGTTACCAGTAAATTAAAAAAAGTGCATTACATGTTTTTTTTTCCTTCCAAGACGAGAAGTACAAAAAAGAGAAATATTGTCTAAATTAAATGATAAAATGACATTTTTTCCCTCAAGGTTATGTAAAGATAAAACATAAGAAAGGAAATTGAAAGGGCACTGTTTAAAACATTTTCTTAAAAAGCTTTCATTACGCTCTTTCATTTCACTCATCTTGAAATACAATAATTAAAACAAGAAAAGAAAAAAGAGACAAACTCCATAATGATATCATCTTAACAATGAAACAATAAAGAGGATTAAATTTCTTAAGGGTGTGTATATATTTTATGTTTAAAATAATGTAAAAAACTTACATGAGAAACTTTAAGGCAAAAAGATCGTTAAAGACAGAGAAATAGAGAATGAATTCAAGTATCATTAAACATCCTCTAGAGTATAACAGTTTAAAACTTATATAATAGCATATTAAAACTTGTTTTGAATTTTCTACTATTAAAATAGTAATTAAGTTTCACTATAACAATCTAGGTTACACTTATTCTTTCTTTAGTAAGTTTTTCAAAGTAATTTTTCAGTTACTTCTCTAAACAATAACTTAAAAGAGGGTTCAATACTTTGACCAATTTTAAAAAATCTAATAGAGAAATAAGACAATTAAACTCTAGTTTAGGTTCTTTCAAAGAGTCCAACACATAAGTTCTTTATGTAATATTTAGTATTAAGGGAGAAGTGTTTTCATCTTCAAACTTTTTGGTTAGAGCCTTGCCTTTCTATAATTATAATGCGACAGATAGCTTTTGATTTAGCAAGTCTTTGCAAAGATCTCAATGTATATCCAAAATTATATTCATCATTAACCTGTACAAAAGTTGTGAGAAGAGAAGAAATATACCAGCCCTAAAAACTCAAGGCAAATTACTTCCATACAATAAAATCATTAAATAGAAATTGATTTTAGAGATAAAAAATAATTAGTTATTATATTGACTAAATTAGATATTATTTTAGAGACTAAAAAAATTATTAGTATCTAAATAAATTTCTATTATTGATAAATAGTTTCTAAATTGGTATCTAATTATTGAATTACAATATTGTGCTTGATCTATTTAAATCTGAATCTTTATACTCATTTCTCTGTATATCTTTCAATTCAGATATTAGACCCTGAGATTGGAATGTTTTGATATGAGCTCTAAACATGTCTTTTCCACATGATTACTTTCAAAATAAATTCGTTGTGTGTGCTTTCTCTAAGTAATGAATGGATAACGCTTCAATGATTGATTTCACTAATTTTGTTCATAAGCTTCATGGTTTCCTCAATCATATGTTGAGTATGAAAACTATGGATATTGACTTTGTATGCATCTTTGTATTCCTTTGATAGTTTATCATCGCCTGTTTTGGATGGCTTGATCTTTGTCTGACGTGCTGTAAAGCTTTCATTGTCTGTTAACTATGTTAGCTTTCTCTAACATTATGTAATAAGCTTAGTTCATTGAGTTCTTCTTTAGTCATCGTCTACCATGCTTTGTGAGACATTCGTACAACACTTTAATGTTTGAACATCGTTTAGCGAGTTTCTCTGAGACCTGGTTTGATGCTTTCACTTAATACTTCTCCTAACACGTTCTCTAGCTTAATCTTGTTCTTTCAACATCTAGTGAGTTTTCGTCATCTTCTCTAGATGCTTTAGACTTAGATTGTAGCAACTGTTCACTAAAGAGCTCTAATTATTTGTCATGAATATATAGTATTTGACAATGTGAAATACTTGGGTAAGATTATCTTTCTCTTTCTTGGACAACATCTCTTGTGTTGGAACTTATTGTCTAATGAGTTACTTATGCACTTTTAAGAGTGTTATTAGCAATCACAACACAACTTTATAGTTTTCTATTATCATCAAAACATACCAGAGTCTTTTATCATAAGATCGTCTAGTGAGTCAAGGAATCATCTAATACTAATTGGATTGTCTAGTGTCTTAAAAAAATTCACTCACACTATCCCAAACTCAAGAAAGAGGAAATATATAGTTTTTAATTTAGGAAATTCATGGATACAATCTTCATTTTTGAGGGAAAGAGAAGAAATACATAAAGAAGGTGATGTGAGTTGATTTTTAGATGTTTTCATTTATGGTGAGACTTTTACTTAAGGTTGAGATTTTAGCAATTAGATGTGAGGACCTAAGGAAGATTCCCACTGGACACGAACTTAACCAAGTGATTAAGTAAGTGTGAAGGTTCACTTCACAGAAGCAAAGATGAAAAACAAGATATAATGAGGATGATATGCAATTTGCAGAATTGAAAAGGGCACAAGGTAAACATCAATGATGGTCAAGGCCTCCCAAATGATGCACCATACTCATGATTATGAATGAAACCCAAGAGCAACAAAGAAGAGAAACTAAAAGACAAACACATAAAATGGAATGGAGAAAATGGAAGGAAAATGGATAGAGAAAACTTATGATGGTGGGTGAGAAATGTCACGCCACTTGGAGTGTGATGTGCTCCAAGATGAGTGTGTTGGCCGCCACTTGAGAGCTTCTCAAATCACTCAAGATAAGACCTCAAACATAAGAGGACATAAGCCTCACTAAGAGCTCACACAATTTGTGCAGAGTTTCTTTACTTCATTCAAATTCAACATGTAAAATACAATGGGTAGACCTCCTATTTATAGGTGAAGGCAATGTTGTCAAACTCGTAACTCGGATCTGGATCGGAGAGGGGAAAAAAACTCGTAACTCGAAGATCGTAACTCGACTCGAAAGAGTTACTATTCGAGTTTCTATACATAAGATAATTCATGAAACGATCCAAATACATAATTTTGAGTAAGCTATGATTTTTATTTAGGATAAAAAAATGTGTTGGAGATGAAAATAATTGTAATTTTTTAAATGGACCTAAAAAACCTAATTTTGAGTAAGCTGTTAATTTTATTTAGGGTTCCAGCTGTGAATTTTATTTAGGATTCCAGCTGCACATAACAGAGCACATTCCATATTTAAATTTTGAATTAGGTTTTATTAGGTTAAAATTGGAATGGGCCTTAGGCCCAAAGTTATGACTCTTAAAATTTAGGGTTAGGCATATGCTGCCGCATCTTTTCCTTCCTTATGCGCGGCGCCGTCGCAACTCCTCCTTCCTTATGCGCGGTGCCGTCGCCACAACTCCTTCTTCATGCTTCGCCGACGTCACAACATGCGTTTGCGGTGGTGCGCGAAGGCGGCGGCGAGCACGAGCGGCGCATTAGGGTTTTTTCTGGACCGCGTCATGGATCGCGGAAGCTCATGGATCGTTCGATCCAACCCTTGGATCACTGGATCGCTCCGATCCAGAGAGGGTCCGATCCCACCTCTGATCCAACTCTGTCTAAAAAGATCGTAAAAATGCAAGATCGGTGAGTTAACTCGCGATCTTGACAACACTGGGTGAAGGAGCCTTGGAAACACAAGCAAGAGAGGTAGGATGGGAAAAGGGAAAAATGAGCAGCCTTAGGGTTTGACTAAGTCAAACCCGCACCCTAAGCTTGTCCTTTTAGAAACTAGGTCAAATTGCCTTCCTAAAGGGCTAGGAACAAGCTAAAATGATACCTACACCCCCTATTATAATAAAGATACCTTATTCTAGCCTATCTTTGCTATTTGGACCTCTAAAGTGAGCCCAAATTATTTACAAACATATTCTATTTTTTAAGAAGACCAAAAGGAAGAACTTCTGATATTTGGGTTTATAGCTTCTTCTTCTTTTGCTGATTCTTTCTCGAGGCTTGGTGGGGCCTCACTTTGTATCTTGAGAAGACTGACTCTTTTGAGAAGTGCTTGTTGTGTCCTTAGTTATCTGTCGGTTTGTATCAAAAGGTAACAAAACAAAGAAATGAGATAGATCAAGGTTTTTAACCAAGGGTAAACAAGCAAGGTATCTTCAACTGGAGTCCATAACCATATTGGCTAAAAGAAGAGTGGAACTATTGTATGGATAATACGAAGAATTTAAGGTAAAGTTACAACGAAGACAATGGGAAAATTTAATCACTCCATGCCCCTACTTCAATGAAGGAAAAGTTAGATAATTCTATTCCAATACCCTACCAAGTTCAGTGAAACTTCTAAGAATTCTTGGGCAAGAGGAAGGTGAGTCTTTTATGATATTGCAACCATAAGGGAATAACTTCACATCAACATGGAATTAGCTTAGGATTCAAGCAAGGAACTTAACATAATAAGAAAGGATACTCCTTAAGTAGTAACAATAGAATGTCTACGTGTTCCTAGGCAATCTTTTGAAAGGATTAGAATTGGCTATCCCAGAAAGATCTTAAGATCAAGCTTGAGAACATTAGCACAAATTTGGGCAACTTTATCTTTCGCCAACATTACACCAATGACTCATGTGTTATATATTACATTGTATAAGGCTTAATTTTTCCACTACATCATTCAGGGAGTTACAATGGATGTGGCTGAATTAATCTCTAATGAGATACATAAGTTTGTACTTTCACAAATCACTACTAGAGGTACTACAAAGCCTCTAGGATTCCTTAGTTTGATCATTGATAAGTGTCATAATTTAGTAATATTTCATAAAAAAAGATAGGCACTTATGGACTTTAATTGATAAACTAGTTATAATTTAACCTCTAATTTAGGAATTTGAACCTTTTTACATATTTTTGGATTATTAGATGAATAAGAATGATTTATTCCCGATTTTGTGTTATTTTCAAGAATTTAAGGAGAGATGAAGCAAAAGGATATATTATGAATAAATATGTCACTTAGCCCAAGTCCATTTAGGTTAAATAGAAGGCACGAGGCATAATCATTAGGATCATTGGGAGGAACCAAAGAAAGGAAATCCTAAAGAAGGTAATCGTCAAAGAGAAATGCTCTAGATCTTATTTTATTGTTGTCCATGCTTGTAATAGCCACCATGAGTGGCTAATTCTTTTCTTTGGGATTAAGAGAAATATGTTCAAACTCTTATGTATTGAGGTGATATTTTCTATAATATTCAATTCTTGATTGATGTTTGGTATTATCATTTTATTCTCAAAGCTTGAAACTATTCATGATTTTGATTCTTAGATTTGAATGGAAAATACATCTAAACATCTGATCTAAATGATAATGCTTAACATATTTGAATACTAGGGATATATTTGAAATGTTAATTTCTCTATAGCATCTATTCGTAATGATAAAGAGTTTTTATAAATATGTGATCGATATGAATGATTTTTATATGTGCATCAATGTCAATCAAACTGGAATATTATATGTTTTAAACTATAGACGAGGGAAAAGGATTAACCCCATTTCCATTTTTCTTAATTGATTTATTTTACTCATTTATTTTGTTTTCATATAATTTTCATACAAACTTATGTCAATATCTTTCAAATCAAATTATTGTACATATTCTTATACTTAGTGAATGTTATGATTATGATTTTAAATAACTGTTTCTTGTGGATTCGATATCGGTCCTTAGGGACAAATTATTACTTCTAACTTGGTACACTTGCCTTAAAAAAAGTTTCTCAAGTTTTTCTCTTGAAGCTTGGGGAAAAGTTTGAAGTTCTTTTGAGTCTTCTGTTGACGTTTGAAGGGTGTTGCCATTTGGCATCAGGATTCGGGTCTTGCAGGAGGTCTTCAAGAGATAAGTTTTTCTTTTCTTTTCTTAGTTTTCATACTGTCCATCTTTGCTTGAATTTATAATATTTTTATTTCCAAGTTAATCAATATTTTTTCAAGCTTAATTGGTCTAATTTCTTGTTTCATTCTTGAATCAATTATTAGGATTTTCTATTGCATGTTCTAGTCTTATATTTTTAACCTTGTTTACTTAGATTTAATTTTTTAATCCTCCATATTTTGTCTAGGGTATGTTTTTTCCTTTACATGTCATACATTCTTAGAAGTTGTCCAAAGTTTTTGCTTTACATAAAATTGTTTCAGAAAAAAAACTTGTTAACCGAATTTGCTAGCTTGCTTTTCCTTGTTGTTTAAGTTCTTTTGCTTTTAGTTCATAAGAAAAAATCTGAAAAAAAATCCATTAAACCTGTAGTAAAAACAAGCCATTCCATTCCATACATCTTGAGTTTCTAAAGTTAAATTCCTTTCATTAACATGATGCATGTATTTGTAGTTGAATGAGAGTGAAAATGGGTCTTGCTAGTAGTTGTGTTCAAATTTTGGACTATATGAAAAGAAAATTATGTCCTTTTAATATAGAAAAATATGAAAAGAAATCTGAATCTGAAAAAAAAAAAAATATAGTGAAGGCTAAAAGTTGTAAAGAAAATAAATAAAAAAAATCTAGAACAACTCAGACTCACTCATTGGTACATTTCCTAGTTTCTACTAGTTCATTCTTTTGTTTCAAGCATCTTTGAGTGGTTCATTACCTTTATGTTCTTCCTATGAAAACTACAGCTGCATGTTATTATGTGTTCATCATTCAACTTGAGTTTTGATTTTTGTTTAAGTATTCATAATCTAGAGTTATTCCATAGGTTCTCTTTGTGTGCTAGCTTTCGAATTGTGCCTTTCTTTTTCTTGCCTTTTTCTTCTATCTTCTTTTGAATATTGTCATTTTTCCTCCATCACTTGATGTTTACCTTTCTAATTTGAGTTTTTCTAGTTTTATTTGCTTCCTAATCTTCTTGAAGTCATTTGGAACTTGAAACTTTTCTTTAGGCTTCTTGCTTGAAACTTACCACTTCTAAAGTAACATCTTAGGTGTTGGTGGGTGGGATAGTAGAAGGTTACTTGCATACAATAATTTTGAGGATAAGGAACACATTTGAGAGAAGCTAAACACTTGCGAGGAGGCATAACCAAATTTTCCCGGTGTCACCTTGTGCTTGTCCCAAAATTTTGGAGTTCATTTTGTACTTTTTTTGTTATTTTGTAATTTTTCTTTTACTTTGATGTTTGGGAAAATGTGTTTAGTGCAATCCCATTGAAACTTTGTAATAACTATCATGTGTTAGTTGTGAAAGTGCGTCAAGGGACTCTAAGTATCACTTGCACTTTCACTTAGGTATTCATCTATTTTATTTGCTTTCTTAGTAGTGACCTTTCTTTGGTCAATAGGAGACTTTTCACACACAAATAGGGAAAAAATGTTTTGAAGTTTCTTTCAAGGAAAATTTTATGAAAACTATCTAAGGAATCTTTGGCTAGGAAAAACTTGATTTTTAAGTTTATCATAGTAACTCATATCTCTTTCTTGAGAGTGAACTTAGAGAAGTTTTAACACTTTAACCTTGTAGGAAACTTCAAACTTTGAATACCTTTTATGAAAATATTTATCACTCATCTTTTGAGAAAAACCCTTTGCAAAAATATTTTCTCTTTTAAAAAAAATTCAAAAATGAGTGATCATAGACACCATTCAAGTGTGCATAGTAGTCTTAGGGACAAGGGAGTGAATATTCGAGGGATGAATACCGAAATACAAAAAAAAAAAGATCAATGAAAGAGCAAAAACCATGTTTGCTCGATACATGCATCGATAAGAAAAATCTAAGAGAAAACATGTAGAGGGGGTCTAGTAAAAGAAGAGATTATCATAATGACCATTATTTCCAAAGAGAAAGGCAGAAACAAATAAAATATGAAAAATATAAAGAAATGAAAGAGTTGGTAGAAAAAGGAAGCAAATTTATAGATGGAGAAAAATAATTTATAAGAAGAGAAAAAAGTAAAGAGAAAAAGTACAAGCTCTTATTCGAAGAAAAGAAGAGAAAGAAATAATACAAAGTGAAGAGGAACAAAAGAGAGAAAAAGAAAGGAAGAAGAGATGAGAGAAAAAGAGAAGAAAGAAGAAATGTTAGAAAAATCAAGAAAAGAAGTAGAGTTTCTCATAATACTCCTTACAAACATGGTTGAAGAATCCTCCTTACAGACATGGTTGAAGAATCCGTAAAGGGAGATTACAATAATTTGAACTCTTCTTTTCAATTAAACCATGACGCTAACTCTCCTTTCCAAAAATTTCAAAAGCATCACTTTATTTTGTTATTACATGTCACAAAGCAACAACAAAAGCAAAAACAAAATGAAGAAAAAGATGTTTCTAAAACAATGACCCATAGTTTTCCTCAAAACTTTTGCAAAAATAATAATAGGAATTGTTTTGTTACATTCTGTTTTAAAAATAATTTTCTTAGTTTTCTTTTAATAAAGAAAATTATTGAAACCTTTTTTGTTATTTTTGAAGATGGATCTGATGAGAACCTAGAAGAGAGTGCTCCTACTGACCAAACTCAACCTCCTAAGAGAATGACTAGGAGCATGACCCAAGACCCAGGGCTAGGTTAGGATTCTTCAGCACCTAGCTTGCCCTAGAGGATCACGAGGAGTAAAGCACAGGCCTTGGGTGCTGAGCATCAGTTGGTGTCATTATTTCTAATTTCAGTAGAATATGGTGCCTTTAGCATAATAGGGGGGAGTGTGCTTATCACATGGCCTTTTAGGGTAGGTTTTTGACCTACTTTCTAGAACATAGGCTTATAGGTGCGACTTTGACCTTGGTCAATGCTCATAGCCACATCATTTTCCCCGTTTCCCATTCAATCCCTCATGCTTGTTTTTCCAAGGCTCCTTCACCTATAAATAGGAGGCATACCTCTTTGTATTTTACATGTTAATTTTGAAGAGAAAAGTTACTCTGCACAAATTGTGTGAGAAGTGTGTAAGGTTTGCATCCTCTCGGTTTGGTCTTATCTTGAGTGGTGTGAGACTCTCAAGTGTCGGCCCTTCACTTATCTTGGTGGCTAGCACACCCCAAGTGGCGTGAATCCCTCTTACAACCATTCCACAAGCTGCTCATCTTTCATTCTTTTCAATTCATTTCCATTTCATATATGTCTTTGTCTTGAACTCTTACTCTTAGTTTTGCTTTTGTTATATGCTCATAGTTCATCATTTGGTTCGGCCATGACCACCATTGATGCTTACCTTATTACCATTTCCATTCCACATTGCATTCCATCTATCACCTTATATTGATTTTCATCTTTGCATTTGTGAAGTGAACCTTCACACGTACTTAACCATTTGGTTAAGTTTGTGTCCAATGAGAATCTTCCTTAGGTTTTCACCATAAATTGCTAAAATCCCAACTCTAAGTAAAAGTGTCACCATAAAATGGAACCATATAAAAATCAACTCACATCAGGATCTTTGATCCGGGAGGAAAATAAAAATAAATGAATAAATAATGATGGAAGTACCTGAGCACCATTCCGATATGAGGAAAAATCCTTCTCAAGAGGGAGGCTCCGATGGAAAACCATCAAGTCACCACATCATTGACTAAGAACCATGGAGAAGATAAAACCTCATGGAGGAAGAACCAACATTTAAGACAAGAATATTAAAATATTTTCCTTCTTTTTAGTCTTTTAAAAATGTATAGGAGTAAATAAAAAAAGTAGAAAAATGTACATGAATTAGGATTTTTGTTGTGTAAAAAAAAATATATACAAGTGGGCTTGATTTGGGACTAATTGAAGGTTTGACTTATGAGTCAAATCCCTAATTTGGGAGTCAACATGCAACCCTCTCATTACGGAAGTCAAAACTATAATTGGAGAGTCAAGGAGAGAGTCCCCATGGTCCAATACTCAAGCCACATGGCCAAGCAACAAGTGGATGAGTATTGGAGGTTATAAACACTTGAAAAATCAAATAATTGAGCAATGAGGGCCTTGCTTTCCATGGAGTGACGAAAATACAAGTGCAGCGACCCTTTGCATAATTAGTCCCACTTTGCCTAGTGTATGAAGTGTTTTGAGTCTCTCCTCTTATAAATAGAGGCCTACTCCCCTTCCTTGTGCTCACTTTGTTAATGAATAAAATTTGAACTTACATAAAAGGTAGCCTTCTTGTTCTTAAAAGTCACTTAAAAATGAGATTATTCTTCTCTTAGGTTCTCCACCAAGGAACCATAGAAATGAGTACCTCTCATGTTTCTCTCTTGAAGCTTGGGAAAATGTTTTAAGTTCTTTTAAGTCTCTTTTTGACGCTTAAAGGGTGCTTCCATCATCCGCGCAACTAGAATTAAATTGAAGACTATATTTGAAATTTTTTGTATTAACAATATTTATTGTAAAGATTTCAAAAAATAGAGCATGAATATTTTCTATTTCAAAGAGTTTTTTGAAATATGTTTAGTGAAATAATAACCAGGTTAAATGTAGTTATGCTACAACTTTATAATTTAATATTAACTTGAAAAGAATTTGAAATTACATTAAAGATGAAAAATATGATAAAAGAAAGTTTCGATAATTAGAAGATACTATAAAGATTTTGTTTAAGGGATACCCATGATTTATTATATTAATTATAATATTCACTAATATTGATTTTGTTCCCATATATTATCAAAGTGACTTAAAGACACAAATAAAGATGAAAGACAAATTTTCCTTTTTGAGTATCTAATGGGAACCTGACAAAGCAAATGAACGAGATTCATGCTGATGATGAATGAAGTAGTTTAATGATGATTTAAAAGGAGATGTACAATGGGGAAAAATACTTCGAAAAGCAAATAAGAAGATACAAATGCTTTAAAACGCATATATGAAGATTCCTATTTGAGCGTCTAATAGGAAGGAAAAGATGAACCGTGTAGATATAGAAAGATACAAGTCCCAGAGAAGTTCAAGCCTTAACGAAAACAATCATACAAATGAAGAAAGTATTTGAAGAGAAAATACATATTAAAGACACACAAATTTCATCAAAGCCAATATTTTCATATTGAGTGTCTATCACGTTGAAAAATATGAAAAAAAATTGTACAAAGAATATCCAAGTCCAAATTTGATTAAAACTCCAATCTTCAAATCAAATATAGTTAAAGAAACATTTTGAAATATTTATAATGACTCAAGAACACCCAGATTACAGCAGAGCAAAACTTTCCATTTCAAATGTCTAGCGCATTTAAGAAGAAGATAAAGGTGGGAGATTTGAGCAGATATTCAAGTAAAGAGAATTAAAATCTCAATGATCATATTTGAAGTATATAAAGAAAAAATTTAAAATCCCTCACATTTTAAAGACTTGAAAATATGAATCAGAGTAAGACTTACCATATTGAGCAGCACGTTGAAGAAGAAGATCAACATGACAAAATTGATCAAGATATTGAAGATAAGAAGATTAAAGCCACAACGTTCATATATGAGGAAATAATTTTAAATTCCTCACAAGTCAAAGACTTGTAAAAATCAATCAGAGAAAAAGTTTCTATATTGAGTGTCTAACAAATATATTGAGAAAGAAGAAAGCAAAGGTTCAATGATCACATTTCTGAAAACTATATAAAGACTTTGAAGATGAAGAGCACACTAGAAAACTTTACATGAAGAAAAACAAGCTTTCAATAAGTGGAAAAACATGATTCATAGTTGGGTGATTAGATTTGTGCAAGGAATCTATTCAACATTTATTTTTTGAATGTTCTAATGCTTTGCATATTTGGAGTTGAGTTTGGTAGATTTTTCTCATTTCTCATTGCTATTATAACTTTTTCTATTTGGATGATATGACATATGAGGAATTATGCTAGATATCAGGATAAGATTGATGTTTCTAGGGCTATTTCGGTAATTAAAGATTTAACTTGTCTAGTGGGAAATTCGCCTAAAGCTTCAATAAAGAATGATATGTTGGATTTCAACGTGATTAAATTTTTTGGTAATACTCGTACGGGTAAAGTTCTTCGTCCTCTTTCTGTTAAATGGGAGTTCCCTTCACTAGGTTGGGTTAAAACTAACACTAATGGGGTTGTAGGGGATCTTGGTCTTGCTACTTGTGGAGATATTTTCCGTGGGAGTATGAGGGAGTTTATTGGTGTTTTCTCTGTGTTTCTTGAAGTTCTGACTGCTATGGTTGCTAAGTTTTATGGAGTTATACATGCTATGGAGGAAGCTCAAAAGATGGGGCTTACTAATGTATGACTTGAACGTGATCATGCCTTGGTTTGTGCTGCATTTATTGCTAGGACTAATGTTCCGTGGATGCTTCATAATCGATAGAATACTTTTCTTAATTACTGTGGGAAAATCAGGTTTAGGGTTATTCATATTTTTAATTTAGGAAATGCATGAGTTGATAAGTTGTCTAATTTAGGATTTACTTATAGAGAATCATTTCATTGGTATAATAGGCTTCCATCTAGTATGTTCTTAGAATTTTTTATGAATAGGTGTAGTATACCTATGCATCAGTTTTTTTAACATATGGGTTTTGGTCTAGTCCCTCCATTTTTTTTTTATTTTCTTTCTTTTTTATTTTTTTAATGATACTTTTTTCATGTGATGACGGATGATTGTTGTTACTTGAAGTGTCAGCCTAGTTGAGATGTCAAGTTGCATAGTGATGCCTAACATGAAAGCTTTTATAAAAAAACACTTGTTAATGGTCTAATAAAAAGCTAAGAGACTCAAATTCATAAATATGAAAGATACAAAGTGATGGAGATCAAGCTCAAGAGGACATGGAGGCCAATCAACAAGATCAAGAAGAGGTGGAGGCACAAATGGAGGACGCCCATGGAGGTCAAAGTCCACCTCAAAGGATTACAAGAAGCATGTTCAAAGCTTTGGGAGCTAGAGGACATTTATTTTCTCTTTTTGTAATTTCTTTAGTTGAAGGTGCTTAGAGGGAAACATTAGAAACCTCTTTTGTTTTAGCATCTTTTAGGCTTTAGTTAGGAGCTTTAGGAGGGGGGGTGTATTAGTAGATAGGTGTAGGTGTAGTTTTTGGGAGGTGTCATAGTAGAAAAAGGTCACACCTCCCATGTGACTTGTTTTTGGTGGGAATTTCAAATGAGTTTATTTGAAATTTCCCACCTATTTTTCAGCACCTTAGGCTATAAATAGAGGTGCTTCCTTTGTAAAATTTAGATTGGAATTAATCTAAGAAAACTCTACTCAAATTTTGAGTGAACTTTGGAGAGCTTTGAGCCTTCTTCTCTAGTCTTATCTTGATGGATCATTGGAGTCCTCAAGTGGCGGCATCACTCTCATCTAGGAGCATTCCACACTTCTAGTGGCGAGATCATCCAACATTCTTCCATCTTCATGAGCACTCTCTTCTCCTTCCTTTCTTCTCTTTCTATTGTTTTTGTTAGCTTGTGTTCTTGAGTTTTGGTTTGGTGTTCTTGCTGTTTTTTATGAGTTTTGGTTCAGCAGTTTTATATTTCAGTCCATTCATCTTGTTCCTTTGCTTTTCTTACTCTTTTGTTCGGTTCAATTTGACTAAAATTGGTTCATCCAAATGAGTTTGGGATTTGGTACTAGTTTTTGGTGAGTTCTTGTCTTAGAACAATGATCCAACTCTAAGAAAAGTGCCTCTATAATGTCCAACTCAAGGTGATTCCTAAGAAGGTCAATAACCTTTCTCTATATGGCTATTGGAATCACATCATGTGGTATCATGAGTCTTAGGTTCATTCTTGTTTAATTGTTGAGTTGTGTGCACTTTATTTCAAGAGCTCTTTAATTTTATTGCAATTTAAGTTTCTGTTTTAGAATTTTAATTGAGTATTCTTGCTGTTTTTCTTTTACACCAAGTGCTTGTGAAAAGGTTTATGGCACTCATAATTCTTATGAGTATGGTTGCTCTTTTGGAATGACATTATCCTTCCTAGAGTTTACCTTAAGCTTCCTTTCACTTGTTGTTAAAATTTGTGATGTGTCTTTTAATTTTGTAATCATGTCAAGTTTTGTCTTAGTCATGTTATTCCATATTTGTCATTACTTCTAGTAGTACTTTTATTGTTTTGATTGTTTCTTGCTTTGGTGTCATATAATTTTCTGAATTGATGTTGATCCTTTGTGCATTTTCTTTTTAGAATTGAGTTCATACTTGTATTCTAGACCTATACAAGTTCCAATACATCATTTTCTATTATGTCTTTGCTAGTTTTTTTATTCCTATTAGGATTCCTCTGTTTCTGAAAAAAAGTGCTTACTGTTTTTCCTTATTGCAATTGATTTACTTACTGGAAAATTCTGAAATTCTGGATTTGAGATATTCAAAGTGTTAGAAAAGAATAAAAAAAAGAATCATTCAAAAATACGAAGTACACAAAAAATGATAAATAAAATAAAAAAAGTGTACAATTCTGCCGAAAAAAATACGGTAATCTGGCAGCGATTTTGAAAAATTTATTTCTCTCAATTGGCTTACTATTTTTAATTGATTCCAGTGCCATTATTGAGTTAACATCTTGAAGTTTCTGTGGTTTAAATTTCATAATCCAGTTCGCTCTACATCATTCCAGTTAAATCAGTGAATATCAAGCACAGTTTGCCTTTTAAAAAAAAAAAAATCTACGGCAATGGCTTCTATCATGATGCAAAGTCCAAGCTTCCTTCGGTCAAGTTACCTTGTTTTAATGGTTCTAGTGATCCAAATGTATATTTAGATTGGGAGGCTAAGTGTGAACAAATTTTTGAGATCCATGAGATCCAAGATGAGCATAAGCTCAAGCTAGCCACCCTAGAGTTTAGTGATTATGCCATGAAATGGTGGCATGGAATTGTAAAGGACATTATCTATCACAAGGGTCCTCCCGTGGACTCTTGGAACTCTTTAAAGGATCACATGCGCGCTAGGTTTGTGCCCCCACATTTTAGGAAAGACCTCATGTTGAGACTCCAACGGTTTCAACAAGGCACGCTAAATGTGGATGAATATTATAAGGAGCTTGAGACGCTTGTGCTTAAAATTGAATTAGAAGAAAGTGAAGAAGCCATGGTTGCTAGGTTTGTGAGTGGTCTTAGGAAGGATATTCAAGACATTGTTGAGTTACAAGAGTATTCATCATTGGGCTCTTTAGTTCATCTTGCAATGAAGGTGGAAGCCCAACTTGCTAAGAAAAACTCTTTTAAAAATGCTTCCAATGATGGATACTACTCCAAGTCTTGGAGAAACAAAACTTCTTTTTCTAAACATCCTTCCAAAGATTCTTCTTTCAAACCCAAGGAATCTAAGCCATCAACTTCTAGACCTAAGTCTCCCACTAGAACATCTAATACTAAATGCTTTAAATGTATGGGTTATGGTCATATTGCTGCAAATTGTCCTTCCAAACGAAGTATGTACATGCATGAGGGCATTGTAGTTAGTGAGCATGATTCGGATTCTCCTAAGCATTCATTGCATTCTCATGCATCTAGTGAGGAAGAGAGTGAATGTCCACTTGAAGGGGACTTGTTAGTTGTGAGAAGACTTCTTGGACAAGTTTCACAACCTTTTGATGAAAGTCAAAGGGAAAATATTTTCCATACAAGATGTCTTATTCAAAACAACATTTGTTCCTTGATAGTGGATGGGGGTAGTTGTGCAAATGTGGCTAGTACAAGAGTAGTAGATAAGCTTGGATTGCCTACTATCTCTCATACAAAGCCCTACAAATTACAATGGCTTAGTGAAGTAGGAGAAATAATTGTTAATAAACAAGTCCTCATCCATTTCTCCATTGGAAAATACAAAGATGAGGTATTATGTGATGTTGTGCCCATGGAAGCCACTCATGTTCTTTTGGGAAGGCCTTGGCAATTTGATAGAAAAGTTTTACATGATGGCTTTACCAACAAACTATCTTTTGAATTCCATGGTCACAAGGTTACTTTAAAATCTCTCTCTCCAAGAGAAGTCCATGAGGACCAAGTTATCATGAAGAAAAAGAGGGAGAGTGAAAAAGATAAAAAAGATAAGAGTTCTAAGCCTACACTCCTTGTGTCTAGGCGTGAAATTGAAAGGGAAATGGTGGCTCATCATCCTCTTTCTTTAGCCATCCCTAGAACTCTTAGAGTAGAATCACTTGTTGATAGTTCTCATTGCTTGGAAAATATGGTAGAAGAGTTCCAAGATGTGTTTCAAGATCCTCCAAATGGACTTCCACCTTTGAGAGGGATTGAGCACCAAATTGATTTGATACCGGGCTCTTCTTTACCAAATCGTCCAGCATATAGGACCAATCCAAGTGAAACCAAGGAAATTCGCCAACAAGTTGAGGCTTTGATTGAGAAAGGGTGGGTGCAAGATAGCATGAGTCCTTTTGCTATGCCTATCATCTTAGTGCCAAAAAAGGATGGCACATGGCGAATGTGTTCGGATTGTAGGGCCATAAATAACATAACCATTAAGTATAGGCATCCCATACCTAGACTAGATGATTTGTTGGATGAATTACATGGTTCTAAAATCTTTTCAAAGATTGATCTTAAAAGCGGCTACAATCAAATCCGTATCAAACCGGGTGATGAATGGAAGACGGCTTTTAAGACCAACTTTGGTTTATATGAGTGGTTAGTTATGCCTTTTGGTTTAACTAATGCACCAAGTACCTTCATGCGCCTCATGCATCATGTTCTTAGACCTTTCATTGGTAAGTTTGTTGTGGTTTACTTTGATGACATTCTCATTTATAGCTTATCTTTGAATGACCATAGGTTGCATGTTAGGCAAGTTTTGGAAACCCTTAGGAAGGAACATTTGTATGCTAACCTTGCTAAATGTATGTTTGCTCTTGATCATATAGAATTCCTAGGGTTTGTTGTGAGTTGTAAAGGGGTCCATGTGGACAAAACAAAGGTGGTGGCCATTCAAAATTGGCCTACACCGAAATCTTTGAATGAGGTCCGAAGTTTTCATGGGCTTGCTTCTTTCTATAGAAGATTTGTCCCAAACTTTGGTACCATTGCCGCACCACTCAATGACATAGTGAAAAAGGATGTGGTCTTTCATTGGGGAGAAGCACAACAAAATGCTTTTGATACTTTGAAAGAAAAATTGACTAATGCTCCCATCTTGGCCCTTCCTAATTTCACTAAGACATTTGAGATTGAGTGTGATGCTTCAAGCATAGGTATTGGGGCTGTTCTCCTTCAAGAGGGCCACCCCATAGCCTATTTTAGTGAGAAATTGAAGGGAAGTCATCTCAACTATTCCACCTATGATAAGGAATTATATGCACTTGTTAGGGCTTTGTTTACTTGGCAACACTATCTTTTTCCCAAAGAGTTTGTGATACATAGTGATCATGAATCTCTTAAATATTTGAAAAGCCAAAACAAACTTAACAAGAGGCATGCTAAGTGGGTGGAATTCATTGAGCAATTTCCTTATGTGATCAAACACAAGCAAGGCAAAATAAATATTGTGGCGGATGCTCTTTCTAGAAGATACACCTTGCTAAATCTTTTAACCTCTCAATATCTTGGTTTTGATCACATTAAGGAACTTTATCATGATGACCTTGATTTTTCTCCCATCTATCAAGAGTGTCTTAAAGGAGGACACAAAGACTTTTTTATTCAAGATGGCTTTCTTTTTAAAGGAAAACGTCTTTGTGTTCCCCAAAGCTCTATTAGATTATCTCTTGTTAGAGAAGCTCATGAGGGGGGTTTAATGGGACATTTTGGGGTTGCTAAAACTTTGGATGTGTTGCATGAACATTTCTTTTGGCCACATATGCATAAACATGTTCATAGTTTGTGTGATAAATGCATAGCTTGCCACAAAGCTAAGTCTAAAATGCATCCCCATGGTCTTTATACTCCTCTTCCTATCCCTTCAATGCCTTGGGTAGATATATCTATGGATTTCATCTTAGGCTTACCCAAGACATCAAAGGGAAAGGACTCCATTTTTGTGGTAGTGGATCGTTTTTCAAAGATGGCTCACTTTATTCCTTGCCACAAAGTGGATGATGCATGCCACATTGCAAACCTCTTCTTTCAAGAAGTGGTTCGCTTGCATGGGATTCCTAGGTCTATAGTGTCCGATAGAGATCCTAAGTTCTTGAGTCACTTTTGGAAGACCTTGTGGGGCAAGCTTGGAACTAAGCTTTTATTCTCTACCACTTGCCACCCACAAACTGATGGTCAAACTGAGGTGGTGAATAGAACTTTGGGACAACTATTGAGATGCTTTATTTCGGGGAATCCTAGAGTGTGGGAGAATTTACTACCCCATGTTGAGTTTGCATATAACCGAGTAGTAAATTCTACCACCTCCCATTCTCCTTTTGAGGTGGTCTATGGGTTTAATCCCCTAACACCTCTTGATCTTCTTCCTATTCCCCTTCTTGGAGATGTCTTGTGCAAAGATGGGGATGAAAAGGCTTCTTTTGTGAAAACTTTGCATAAAGACATCAAGAAGAGAATTGAGAAGAAGGTTGGCAAGTATGCTGAACTTGCCAATAAAAGGAGAAAAGCATTGTTGTTTGATGAGGGCGATTGGGTTTGGCTTCACTTGAGGAAGGATCGTTTTCCTACTCAAAGGAAGTCCTAACTAATGCCTCGAGGGGATGGACCTTTCCAAGTCCTCAAGAGGATTAATGACAATGCTTATGAGTTAGATATGCCTGATACATTCTTAGGTAGTCATACTTTTAATGTCAGCGATCTAACTCCCTTTTTTGTAGGTCTCCAGAATTCGTGGTCGAATTCTCTCCAACTCGGGGAGTATGATGGAGATCAAGCTCAAGAGGACATGGAGGCCAATCAACAAGATCAAGAAGAGGTGGAGGCACAAATGGAGGACGCCCATGGAGGTCAAAGTCCACCTCAAAGGATTACAAGAAGCATGTTCAAAGCTTTGGGAGCTAGAGGACATTTATTTTCTCTTTTTGTAATTTCTTTAGTTGAAGGTGCTTAGAGGGAAACATTAGAAACCTCTTTTGTTTTAGCATCTTTTAGGCTTTAGTTAGGAGCTTTAGGAGGGGGGGTGTATTAGTAGATAGGTGTAGGTGTAGTTTTTGGGAGGTGTCATAGTAGAAAAAGGTCACACCTCCCATGTGACTTGTTTTTGGTGGGAATTTCAAATGAGTTTATTTGAAATTTCCCACCTATTTTTCAGCACCTTAGGCTATAAATAGAGGTGCTTCCTTTGTAAAATTTAGATTGGAATTAATCTAAGAAAACTCTACTCAAATTTTGAGTGAACTTTGGAGAGCTTTGAGCCTTCTTCTCTAGTCTTATCTTGATGGATCATTGGAGTCCTCAAGTGGCGGCATCACTCTCATCTAGGAGCATTCCACACTTCTAGTGGCGAGATCATCCAACATTCTTCCATCTTCATGAGCACTCTCTTCTCCTTCCTTTCTTCTCTTTCTATTGTTTTTGTTAGCTTGTGTTCTTGAGTTTTGGTTTGGTGTTCTTGCTGTTTTTTATGAGTTTTGGTTCAGCAGTTTTATATTTCAGTCCATTCATCTTGTTCCTTTGCTTTTCTTACTCTTTTGTTCGGTTCAATTTGACTAAAATTGGTTCATCCAAATGAGTTTGGGATTTGGTACTAGTTTTTGGTGAGTTCTTGTCTTAGAACAATGATCCAACTCTAAGAAAAGTGCCTCTATAATGTCCAACTCAAGGTGATTCCTAAGAAGGTCAAGAACCTTTCTCTATATGGCTATTGGAATCACATCACAAAGAGCAAAAACAAATCAGGTTACACAATACTTTGTGGTAGACTCACAAAATCAAGAAACTAAAATAAAACAAAATACTACTAGAAGTTTATGACATATTTGAAATGAACATGACTTAGACAACATGGAATGGATTATAAAATAAAAACATAACAACAATATATTGTAATGAACCAAAGAAAAACATAATAATAAAGACTCAAGAAAAAAGAGAGCAGACAAACCAAATAAAAATAATTCTTATCACTCTTTCTTGGTGGTTCAAGAAGAAACAATGAAATTGAACCGTTTGAAAATAAAAAAACACAATATGGAAATTCAAAGACAAAAATAAGACAACTTAACTTGATTGTGATCAAAGCTCTTGATACCAAATGATGTAATCCTATGTTGAATCCATGTAGCTCTTTGTAATTTTTTATATATTGTGGTTTGATGGATGCTTTGAGTGGGTTAAATGGATGAAGAAAACTGAATGGAGAAGATGAATTTGGTGGGTGAATATAGAAATTAGAAGAGGTGAGGAAAAATCCTAAGTAATTATAAGCTATACACAAAACTAGTGCTAACAAAGAGTGTGCAAAAAGACAAATTATGCACAAACATGGGCAACTTTTCTTTATCAATTTTAAGCTAGATTTACAAGAGCAATGACACTTATATTTATGGTGCTAAGGGAAACCAAGGTGAAATTTTTAACCCTAAAAACTTTCCACTCCCATGGTGACAAGTGTCCTTCTCTACTTGAAGATAATCCACTCCATTCTCATGATGACAATAGGCTTTCTCTCATTGGAGCAAATCCTCTTAAATTAGAGGTTGACAAGTGGACCTTCTTAGTTGGTGGAAATCCACTTCATTGAGGGGATGACATGTGGAACTTCATGCCTTCCTTGCCGCTTCATGCTTTCTATTTTCCCTCTAGTAATTTATTTATGCACCCAAGATGGTCTAGAGTTCCATTGGGTCCAAGGAGGCCCAATTGTAACTTTAGCTAGATTCTCTTTTCCTATTTACACCCTACTCTAATTGGTCCAATACATGGCTCATAAAAATAAGCCTAATACATGGCCCAAGTACAAACCCAATTATGGCCCAAATACAGCCCAATTAAATTCTACACAAAAATTACCAAACTAAACATACTCTATACAAATTTACAAGACTAGGAAAATGAAAAAGACTCTTAGAAATGGATGCTCTAATCAAAGCTCTATCTTCTTCAATCTTCTTAGCCCCAAGTTGTGGTGGCTTGATGATCCTCCATTAGAATAGTTCAAGCCAAATATTCAACTCCATTATCAGACATTTACATACTTGGTTGATTTGAAATTCAAAAAATGACCGTGTTTCCCAACATCATTCAAGTTCTAAAGGCATGAATGGTGATTTCTAACATATCAAGCATTAATCTTTCAATCAAATCATATTAATTGAATTAAACAAGCATTTATAAATAACAATAACTAAGAAAGCCAATCCATTAAGCTTACAATGATTCTTTTTTTCTTTGAGGTCTTAGTTTTAAGGAGAGATTAAGACAATGTAATCAGGAGTGGTTTGTGTACTTAGATAACCAAGAGTGGTTGGTGTACCTGTTGTGATAATTTATTTGATTAGTGAAACCTCTTAAGCTTTGTCTTAATAGAGAACTGGATGTAGACTATGAGTTTAGTTAAACCAGTATAATCCTATATTGTGATGTTTTTGGTTGTTGTTTTCTAAACGGTTTAGACTGACTTACTGCAAAATGAATCTTAGATCTCTATTGAAAATGAATGTGAAAGTTATAAACTCTTCATGTGTCTTCTAATCATATAGAAGTTGTTCCACGTTTCCACATGTGTGTCTCTTAATTTGTAGAATGATTTTTGGAAGTTGAGATGAATTTGTTATAATTTTTTTGTATAAAAACCCATACAAATTTGACTTTCTTAGTTTTAGCTTGAGCTTTTGTAATTGAGCTTACGAACCTAGTTAGAACCTACAATTAGGTCTAAGTGTACAAGTGATCAAAACTTATATAGGCTAAATGCGCTTTCACAAAATATATTGAGTTGATTTGTTTAGTTTTTAATTCTAGAAATTGTCTCTTCCTTTCTTTTTCTTGTAAATTTCAAATTTTTTTTTTCATGTTCATTTCTCTTTTGTGTTTTTAGTTCTTCATCCATGGAGAACTAATTCTTGAAGTTCAACTACAAAATTAATATCATATAAATTAAATTGAGTTTTGCACTATTGTTCTACATTGAAAGTTTGTTCTTATTCTCTTTAATGTTTAGGCATGCACTTTATGATGCTAAATGGTATTTTGATTTTAGAAATCAAATTAGGAATAATTGAAACTTGATTTGTTAGTTAAATACAAATTAGATTGAATAATATTTTGATTTCCTTTGTATTTTGTTTCAATGCCGTTTTTTTTATTGAATTAATTAATTGAAAAATTTAATTGTTCAAAACTTGAATGCGAATATTCGGATAACTATAAGAAGAGGAATTCCATTTTCAATTCTTGAATTTTTTTAATCATGCATGACCAATTTCATTGCATTTTAATATTATTGTATTTTAAACCCCCAAATTAACTTGTATTGTATAGGAAGGATATGAAACATTTAATACAATAAATATGGACCCAAGTTTCACTCTATATTATAATAAATTTCACTATATTCAAAATTAGTAATACACTTTCAAACTAATAATCAAAATTTTCAATTAACGATAACATTTTATATTATTGCTGTACATAATTTGTTTATTCATTCTTCACACTTACCTATTTGTTGAACAAAAGTATTGTACAAATGAAAGCTGCATAGCATAATGTAACAAATTTGTCACTAAAAGGCATAACAACTTATCGTGTAAAACTCCTCAGCATGAGACTTCCCGAAGAGGAATCTTTATTCTCGACGGTTGTTCAAAGGGTTACACACAAAAGCTTGTAGCTACTGGTGGCAATTATTGCATGAGCTCACGCCCTCGTTACCTGCCAAGACCAAATACTTGTCTTTCCTGGTCATGCTGGTGCATACAAACCCCAAAGCTTTGCATATCTCCTTTTGCACGAAATTGGCCACTTCAATTTTCGATTTTCCACCACCAAGACATGTTTGGGATTGTTGTAGCCTCTCCAGAAATTTTATGGTATACGTAGGATTTGGATTCATGAAGTGGAAAAAGGGGTCTAAACATTTATACCCGCTTGCTGTTGTTCCATAAAACATGCTAACCTTCACATCAATAGCCACAGGAACAATGTTAGCTGCAAGCTCAGCAAACAAAGGACTAAACCTTAACAGATAAGGTTCCCTGCAAGTTGTTCCCTCAGGACACACCACAAGGTTTCCTAGGCTCAGCAGTTTGTTCATTTTTTCTCTGTCTTTCTCTCTGTCCCTTGTTAGCCTTATAGTTTTGATAGGAGATACGGTTTCACTTAATCTACTTAGACTGTATGTGACTGTGGAAAGTGGTTTACCTAAGACAATTGAAACATAAAGTGGATCAAGCAAGGTTCTGTGATTGCACACATAGAGCATACCCTTTTTCTTTTCTTCACTGTGGACCAAAGACACAGTGCTTTGGGGTCTTGAAATCGTGGTTCTTGTTCCTGAGAGGGCCAATATTGGAGCTGACACATTCAAGGGCAATGCTATGCCTATTGTAAATCTTAGTAGGCAAAGAAATAGTCCAAAGGGTAACCAAATGAACAAGACCAGAGAAGATACAAGAGTTGGCCTGAAAGCCAATCTTCCATCATGGAAGATCAATGGCTTCGGATACTTCTCTCTCGAAAGAACATGACAATTTCTGTTCTCATCAGCCAGGCAAACCTCCTGAAGAAGAAATCACAAATGATATTTTTACAACTCTTTTTCCTATATAATCCTTTCACAACAATTTTTTATATTAATAGTAACTTGAGAAAAAAAACATGCAGTTAACAATCAGTTAATTAGATTAAACAAGACTCCAGAATGCGCATGTCTTTGTTAGCTTAAAACTGTTTTGTTTAGCACAAAAAGACATGACATGACATGAATGATTTGATTATTTTATATATTTAAAAAATATCAAACCTTGAATTGTTGGTGAAGTTGCCCCTGGTCAATAAACTCAATGTGGTTGCTATCTACCATTCCAGTACACTTGTTGTTGATGTTTCTCCCTTTAGTGCCTCCATTAATTTTATATGAAGAGATTTTATTTGGATTGTTCTTCTCATACACTCCCAAAAAGAAACCACTGAAGGACTTCAACTCTCGTGCCATGACAGCTTCAACTCCTAAATAGTCCTTCAGGAAATTTTCAACCATGATTCTAGGCAATTGACTAGTGGCCACTGTTCTCTCATAACACATTAGAGCTTCAAAGATTTCCCCTCTAATATCTTCTAAGAAGAACTTAGGCAGAACAGCTGACCCTGTTCTGAATGTGTCCTTTCTAATGCCAAAAAAGCACAAAAAAACCATGATCTTTAAGCCAAGCTGATCTTCACCCACCAGCCATACCAAGGGGTATGAAAGAAAAAGGATAACAGATCTGAGTATCCCACCAGCTTCAAAAGCAACTAACATGAAGTAAGGGAACAAGGAAGTTGATCGTAACAGAGTGCCCTCAAAATCAAAAACTTGTGTTTCATTATTTGCCAGTTCTGCTTTCTGCTGGACAAAAGAAATGGTTCTCATTTTGCTGCAGTTGGGGTTCATTGTGTACAGAGGAAGGGAAAACTCCACAGTGGCACTACGACATTTAAACAGAAGAGTGAAGAGTGATGAGTGATGGACTTTCATACTATTGGTCCTAATGAATGACCTTTTATAAAATTATTAGTGGTTTTTTTATAAGATATTTGCATTTGCAACTGCATAACACATTAATATTTTATAAATATCTTTAATTAATTTACTCAGTTTTATAAAAAGGGTTAATAAAACTAAAAAGTAATGGAACAATTTTTTTTGTTATTATGTTTAGTGGAAATGAGTGAAATTCGTCTATTTTGATATTTTAAATATAAAGAGAAGTTACTAGACCTTTCTTACCACTACTCTAAAAATTAGGGTATACTCAGAGTTTATGTCATTTCATATATGAGTGAGTCCTTTTAAAAGAAGATAAATGGATCACATGGACCTACACAATACTTAATTTAAAAACAACTTAATTTATGAATTAAAATAACAATAGATCTTCTAAACCTATTATGAAATCCTTCATCCACTTAGGTTGTTTGGTGGCCCTTTCATGTGCATTGGGTTTTGTTGTAACACTACTCTCTGCCTTTTGAGACACTTTGCCCCCAAAGTGTGCCCCTGGTGGTGTTTGAATTGCTGGACATTCAATGAGCCTTAGTTGGGTGCGTTCAGTAGTGGTGTAGGTTGTATGGGCTACAAGTGGGGTGTGTTTCCGCATGTAAGGGGTCATTCACATTCATTGGACTCTTCACACTCTTTGGGCTCTTGATGAGGGTTTTATGAATTAGGGTTAGGTGTGTTGCTAGGTGAAGGGTGCTGGAGGAGGCGGTGGTGTGGGGCTCGAGGTAGAGGTTATAGAGAAAAGAGGTGTTAGAGCTACGTGGCACCGCGGTATAGGTTGCAGAAGGGTGTGGATAGGTGAGTGCATTGGGCCATTGTTTAGGGTTAGATGGGTTTTTACGTGAGGGGTTTTGGAGGGTGTGGCTCGAGGCAAGGTTTATGGGAAAAAGTTGAGTGAGGGTTGTATGGCTCCAAACAAGGGTTATGAGAAAACGTTGAGTGAGGGTTGCGTGGCACCATGGTATTGGTTGTGGCATGCGGTGTTGTCGGGGGGTAGTTGAGGAGTTTAATTGCGAATTATTGAATGGTTAATGTGTTAGAAGTTGTTTGAGTTTCATCTTTAGAAACACTTTCTGAAACACCTTCTGAAATCCTTTTTGAAATACTTTTCAAAATGCTTTCCTCGCAACACTTTCCAAAATACTTTTTGGTCTCTTGAATGGCCGAAGTAATGAAACATGAAAGACGGGATGGACACGCGATGAGGGTGACAACTGGAGTTCATATGTTACGACACTGATGCGGCGAGTTATCCGGTACGACCCTGAGTAACACGGTTCAAGCTTATGACTTGCGTGACGCTCTAGTGAGTGCTGGCGGTAGGGTTGAATACGTACCCATACCTAGTCATTCGGAGCAAAAACTCGATTGGAGCAATGACGATTGGCTTGGTCACACATTCTTTGACGTCTGCGATGAAGGTTTTCCTTAAGAGCATGGATAACTAGTGTGAGATGATGTAGTAATTCCACGATGGTGGTGCCCGTGCGTGGTGTGTGTAACATGTCCAAGGTGGTGGGTGGCGGCCTGCCGTAGAGCACGTGGAACAGTGATGTGCTTATCACTGAGTGGTATGAGCTATTGTGCCAAATTTTTGCCAAGTGCAGATATTGGTACCATTTTTTAGGGTGATTTTCGGCGAAGTATCGTAGGTAAGCCTCTAAGCCTGGATTGAGTACCTCTATTTGGCCATCCGTTTGTGGAGGATATGCTGAGCTGAATTTTAATGTGGTTCCATGTGCCTTGAACAACTCTCTCCAGAAGGT
Source organism: Phaseolus vulgaris (assembly GCF_051622355.1). NCBI lineage: Eukaryota > Viridiplantae > Streptophyta > Magnoliopsida > Fabales > Fabaceae > Phaseolus > Phaseolus vulgaris. The sequence goes on from NC_143505.1 coordinate 47,005,951, forward strand.
GCTGACGAAGAGGGGGTCTCTATCGGGAACTATTGTTTTTGGCATCCCATGGAGTCTACAAATTTTGATTGAGAAGTAAGTAGTCAACCGTGGAGCCGTGAACTGTGAGGGAAGGGCAACAAAGTGTGTGTATTTTGTTAAGCGATCACAAATGACCCTGATTATAGAGTGGCCAAATGACATAGCTAAATGAGTTATAAAATCCATGGAAAGGTCAACCCATACTTGATTGGGTATTGGTAACGGTTTTAATAATCCTTGTATTTTTGTTGGCAGATATTTGTTTAGTTGGTACGTTGAGAATTATTGGAGGAACTCTATAACATTACGAGTCCATCCGAGCCAATAAAAAGAGGCTCCTATGCGTCGAAGAGTAGGCTTGAGACTGAAGTGGCCGGTGGTTGGGGCTTCATGAAACTCTTAGATGATGCATTGTCGAAAGTGATTGGCATCAGGTAAAAAAATTTGTTGTCGGAAGAACAGTAGACCTTGACAAGTGGAGAATAGGCTTAGTTGTTGCTAAAATTAGTGCATGCACCTATCAATTAGTCCTTCACTCGAGCAAAAAAGTTTCTACAATTCATGAAAAAGCAAAGGAATGGGTGAAGGCACTACCAACATGATGGGAGTCTTGATTGTCTCTTGGTGGGAGAAGGCGTCAGCCACCACATTTTGTGATGTGAGTTGATTTTTATATGTTTTCATTTATGGTGACACTTTTACTTAAGATTGAGATTTTAACAATTAAAGGTGCGGACCTATGGAAGATTCCCACTGGACACGAACTTAACCAAGTGGTTAAGTAAGTGTGAAGGTGCACTTCACAGAGGCAAAGATGCAATTGCAGAATTCAAAACAAAGGGCACAAGGTAACATCAATGGTGGTCATGGCCTCCCAAATGATGCATCATACTCATGATTATGAGTGAAACCCAAGAGCAACAAAGAAGAGAGACAAAGAGACAAAAACATAAATGGAATGGAGAAATAGAAGGAAAATGGAATGATAAAACTTATGATGGTGGGTGAGAAATGTCACGCCACTTAGAGGGTGATGTGCTCCAAGATGAGTGTGTTGGTCGCCACTTGAGAACTTCCCAAATCACTCAAGATAAGACCTCAAACCTAAGACGACATAAGCCTCACTAAGATCTCACACAATTTGTGCAAAGTTTCTTTACTTCATTCAAATTCAACTTGTAAAATACAATGGGTAGGCCTCCTATTTATAGGTGAAGGAGCCTTGGAAAACAAGCAAGATGGGTAGGATGGGAAAAGGGAAAATGGGCAGCCCTAGGGTTTGACTAAGTTAAACCTGCACCCTAGGCTTGTCCTTCTAGAAACTAGGTCAAATTGCCTTCCTAAAGGGCTAGGAACAATCTAAAATGATACCTACACCCCCTAATATGTTAAAGGCACCTTATTCTAGCCTATATTTGTTATTTTGACCCCTAAAGTGAGCCCAAAATTATTTACAACATATTCTCTCTTTTAAGAAGACCAAAAGGAAGAACAGTTGGTGCTCTGGTTTATGTCCATCTCCTCTGGTCGGGTCCATGAGGTCCTTGGCGGGGTCTTGAATTGTTTGCTGAGATGACTACTCGCCATGTGCTTTGTCTTTTGCTTCCTTAGTCATCTTCATAGCTACTTGGTTTGTATCATTTTGTTTCCCTGGTCTGTATATTATCTCCAAATCGTATCCCTGCAATTTTGTTGTCCATTTTTGTTGTTTTGGGGTTTGGATAGTTTGGGATAGAAGGGAATTCAAACTCTTTTGATCTGGTAAAACTCGGTGAGGCCAAGGAACCCCCTTAAATCCGTGAGCGAACGTGGCTGTGGCCATTCTTGATTTTCTCTAACTTTTTATGGGTCTGGGGATACCCCTTTTTCAGAAATTATGCGGCCCAAGTAACTCACTTGATTTATGGAAAAACTGCATTAACTTAGCAAAAAAAATGTGTTCATGTAAAACTTGTAAGATGATCTTTAATTGAACAATGTGATCTTCTAAATAAGAATTGTAAATGAGAATATCATAAAAGAAACTAGAACAAACTGACATAGATAGGGTCTTAAAAGATCATTCATAGTTGCCTGGAAGGTCGAGGGTGCATTTGTCAAGTCAAAGGGCATGACCAGAAATTCATAGTGGCCATCCATAGTACGAAATGCTTTCTTTTGAGTGTCTTATGAGAGGAGTAGGATTTGGTGATATCTTGAGTAGAGATCTATTTTAGAGAAAACTGTAGTTGAGCCTAGTTCATCGAACAATTCATCAATGGTAGGAATTGGGAAGCGATCACGAATTGTGGCTGCATTTAGAGCTCTATAATCAACACAGAAACACCAAGAGCCATCTTTTTTTATGAGAAGAATGGATTAGGAGAATGGGCTTGTGCTAGGCTTAATAATGCCTTCTTAAAGCATACCAACTATGAATTGGGTGATAAATTCTTTGTGATGGTGATGGTAGCGATATGGTCTAACTTTGATTGGTTGGGTATTGGGGATAAGGGGAATATGGTGGTCATGTGGTCTATGTGGGGTAGACCGTGTGGTCTTTCGAATATGATTTGGTAATCTCTAAGAAGGGCTTGAATGGTAATGGGAAGGGAGGATATTTGGGATGATGGATTTTGTATTTCATTTTGCATTGAATGTGGGTGAAGATGGTGGTTTTTAATGGAAAGAAAGTGAAGGGAGGCAATGGAATTTGTAGAAAGATATTGGCAAAATTCCTAATAGGTAGCGGGGGGTGGTGTTGGGGTGGAGGTGGCTTTGTAAAATAATTTGTTGGTCTCGGTGAGTGAATGCAGTACTTGGGATAGAAAATTCAACCTTAATGGGTCCCAATGTGTTGTGCCAGTCAATGCCCAAAACCACATCAACTCCTTCAATAGGCAAAAGATAGAAGGGTATAGTGAAAGTAAAAGTTTAGAGGGAAATGTTAACTAATGAACAATTTCCCTAGCATTGTATGAAAGCTCCATTTCCTACCATCACCGAGAGGGGTGGGCTGGGTGTAATGGGGAGGTTTAGGTGGTGAGCAATGTGGGATTGAAGAATATTGTGAGAGTTGCCTAAATCAATCAATATTGTGATTGGTAGGTTATGAATGATCCCTGTGAATTTGAGGGTTTTTAGAAGAATTATTTCCTGTCAAGGCTTGGGAAAAGAAGTGAAAATGGATGGTGTTTGAGGCTTCTATTGTGGGAACCGTGTCTTCTCTTGCATCATCAAGTGGATCTAAATCATCTAGTAAGAGAAAAAACTGAGAGACGTTACATTTGTGGCGAGGAATGAATTTCTCATCACAATTGTAACATAATCCTAGGACACGTCATTTTTGCATTTGAATGGTTTTTAATTGTTTGATGGGTATTTTTGAATTTTGGTGATGATGGGTAGTGGTTTTATGAGAGGTTGTTGGTAGTGATATGTGGGGAGATTGGACGGTGTGTGGTGTTTGAAACCGAGTGGGTTGCTGTTTAGAATCCTTAATTTTGTCTTCAATGAGTTTTGACAAACCAATGGCTTGGGATATGGAATAAGGGTTCAAAATGGCTAGCTCTCTACAGATGTCTGGATGTAACCCTGAAATGAAACAATTTAGTATGGTATTTGGCATGAGACCCACTACGCAGTTGCAAAGCTTTTCAAATCGACCTTGATACTCAGTGACTATGGTCGTCTGTTGAAGTTTGAACAACTCTACTTGGTCGTTGGTGTATGTAAATACCAATTTAGAAACTATTTAACAATAATAGAAACTAATTTAGAAACCAATTTTTTTTTTAGTTTCTAAAATGGTCTCTAATTTAGCTATTATTGCAACTAATTATTTTGGTCTCTAAAAATTGGTTTCTATTTCATGATTTTCTTGTAGTGCATAGGTTCCTTTTCCATTCCTATAATCAACATTGTTGACATTTAATATGATTTTTTATACTTTTGTTTTGTTATTACTATCATAAGTACTACTCTTATATAAATAAATATTTTTTAAAATAAATTAAATATTATTACTAAAATATTTTGGTAATTTTTGATTTTTCACCAATGTCCATATGAATAGAAAATAAAATTTGAATTGAGTCTACCACTAACACTAGAAAGGTATGAATGACTCAAGTCTTATGTCATTGATTAGACTCTCTAAAGGTCCTACTCAATCTACAGTATTTGAAGCTCAATCACAATCAATGCTAAAGATTTATACACATCCAGAGTAATTTGAACCATACCAAAGACTCAAGAGAAAACCTACTAAGACTCATTCAAATGATTGGGGTCATTGCATAAGGTAGATTTGCAAGACAATTTACAACTACTATGACAAGTCATATAAGGATAATAATAAAAAATATCGAACCACCAACTAACTTAAGCATTAAATTTTTTGTTTTATGAACCCTAATAAGGAGGTTGATAAGAAACAAATAACAATATGTATATATTGGAAAAGATTGTAAAGGTGACCCTAATTCCATGAATTTGAAAACTTGTTAAATTCAATCAAGAGAAAACTCTTATTACACTTGCTAAGATGATAATCATTGATGAAATTCCTTGTAAATTTGTTGAAAATGAAAGGATTAGAAAGTTTATACAACAAGCTCAACCCTAATTTAAATTTTCCTCTGGTGCAACCAATGTTAGATATGGCATGCTTGTATTTAATTATGAAAATCATGAAGTTAAAATGTTTTTATCTAGCAATAAACATATGGGTACACTTACAATGCATTAACATCAATTCAAAATGTAAATTATGTGTGTGAAAACTCATTATTGATGATGCATTTAAATTACATAAGAATTTGTTTTTGAAGGTTTCTTTGATTGTTGACCACAAAGGTGAAACCACATGGATAATACTAGAGAATTGCTAAAAATTTGGGTATTGAAAATTTTGGTTGTGTAAGTATTGATAATGCAATTGCTAACAATGTAGCCGTTAAATATTTGAATAAATGTTTAAGTATTTGGAATGGTCAAACTTTATTAAATGGAGAGTTCGTGCACATGTTCTCACATTTTGAATTTGATTGTGATTGATGACTTAACGAAAATTGACTTCTCAATTAACAAATAAAGGTTGCTGACAAATTTATAAGGTATTCTCCAAGTAGTTTAACTACTTTTAATAAGTTTGCACATAAAGTTAGAGTAAATTATAAGGTTATGTTTGACCTTCATGTGTCAACTAGAAGGAATTAAGCTTATTTGATGTTAAAGTTTGTTGAAAAGTATGAGCAAGCTTTTTATTGATTTGAATATGTTGAGGTTGTGTAAGTGTTTCATCCCTTTATTAATAAGGGTTGATGTCTTAAATTAGATAATTGGAAGTGGATCTATGTGTATTTTTGAAGGTTTTTATGAAGTAACACCTTTGTTTTACTACTAATAAGTGTTTCAATATACTGATTAGTATTCCTTGAATAAATGGAGACAAATTGAGGATACATTGATACAAAAGATGATAGATAATATGCAATTGAATTTTAATAAGTATTTGGAGAGTGATGAGATTAACTATCTATTGTTTGTGGTTGCATTTGTTAATCTCATTAGAAAAAAAATGTTTATTAAATATACAATGGAACATTATATTTCTATTGAAAGTAGTGTTGGGATTTCAAACATTTGTCTTTAATTTAGGAAATAATGAAAATAATGGTGATGGTGGTGATGATTAAGATTGCCAACTTAGAATAAAAAATAAAAAGTAAGCGAGGTAATAAGCAAATGGATGAGTTAGATATTAGAGGATGATATTGAAGATGGTAGTCATAGATTTGGTGTTTTGGCATGGTGGAGGATGAGAGCAACAAAATATTATGTGTCATCTTTCATGGATAGATATATATTTGTCATTTTTGTGTCTATTGTGTAATTTGAATCTACCTTTAGTATGGGAAGTTGGGAAGTTGTGTACTTGATTCCTTTCGCAGTTCTTTGAATACCACATTAGTTGAAGCTTTGTGCCCAAAATTGGCTCAAAGGTTATGCAAAAAATGTTAAATACACAAGAAGAGAGGGTTGAATTGTTTATTTAAAATTTTTGAAAAACTTTTTCGAAGCTTTGTCGGATAGACTTGAACAAACAAAGTTTAAGCTGGACAAAAACACTATTAAACTATTTTTTCTTAAATAGCATTCAATACTAAAAAGATAATAAAAATAGTAATTATAATTTAGACATAGCACATGCAAAAGAATGTACTTTTGACTAATCGATAGTATAATTTTATACTTATATACATGAAAACCAAACCTCCAACATAACAACTAAGGAATTAAATTTGAATTGCATGATATTTAAAACTTGATTTAGAACACAAAGGACATTATTAAATTTACACTAATGAAAAATAAAATTATAATGTTATGTATAATATATTTAATCAAATATATAATATATGCTGTTAATATTAAGAGATTATGTTTTATTATATTACTTGATATTAAGACTATTTTTTCACCATAATGATTAGTGAGATATTTTCGTAATAAGCAAATATGATTACCTAAAAAAACATATATATAAAATAGAACGAACACAAAATGAGTAAGAAATAGTCCAATACACAGGTACAAATTATTATAATAGCGACTACTTTATGTTAACTTTCATCAAATTTATGTTTTTTTTATTAGAAAACAAGAATTATTATTTGACACACATAATGAAATATTTTTCTATTTTATAGTTGTGTATTGTGACACCTTATTTTTAATACTTCTTCAAATTAATAGTTTATGGCGATACTTAACACTTCAAGAGCATTAGTGTGAAGTATGTGGTGTAACTTTTATATAGAGAAACAAAGAGATAGACCTTACATGCACATAGAGAATAAATATTTATAAGTCTTCGATGTGTACCATGAATGCTTAAGGCTTATTATCTGTTAGATGAATATACTTATGATCTTTCCAAGTAAAAGCTTATTGAATGAAGTGTACATATAGAACTCTTGTGCATATTCGGGTCCAACATTTGCTTTTGTTAAGTCAAACAAGGCATTTGTGTCTCATGAGACATGATACTTATAAAATTATGTTTTTTGCTATATATGTTGTTTAAGCTCCTAATCAAAATCAAATTAAAAGATTTATTGAACTTTGATCTAACAAAGGTGATAATTAATGTGTTATTGATTTGTGAAGTGAATTACATGATACACCAAATTAGGGGTGGCAAAGCGGACCGACCCACCCTGCATACAAAATGCGAGCTGGTTTTTCATGGCCCGCATTGTTTTTTGAAACGTGGAGGAGGAGTGGAGGCAGCAGTGGTGCGGTAGTGAAGCGGCAACAACGGTGTGTGGCAACAATACAACAGTTGCAAGCGAAGCCGCATGGAATCGTAGGTGGAGCGAGCGGAGTCGCAGGTGTATCCAGCGACGACACTACAACGGGTTGTGTGTTGTGTGTGTTGTATGGAACAACATAGCTGCGATGTGTTTTGAGTGAAAACCTAATTTTCTTTCACTCAAAGTTGCGATTCTTGGGCAATTGCTACCAAGTCAATTTTTTATTTTTATTTTTGCTGGTTAGCGGGCTAGTCCACCCCGTCCCACTGCTAGCCAACGTGGATTACGGGTTATGCGGGACGGGCTAATGCGGGTCAGCGGGTTGAAAAGGTCAGCTCGTCCCACATTTTTTACCACGGGCCGTGGGCCGACCCGCACGACCCACCTAGCTTTGTCACCCTTCACCAAACAATGGATCAGGTATAGAAAACTACTATTATCTTTTATTTTATTTTTCCATTTGTTTACCATGAACTAAAAAGTAATATTTTACTTTAAATGTTTAAATTATTAGAGTTAAATGGTTTGGAATTAAATAGTGTTGGAACTACTCTTAGGAGAAGTGAACATATTAAAATTTAGGATTACTCCTTCCAAGTTACAATTTATGTCTTTAAATTTTGCATTTCTCATTGTAAATTTAATCTTACATGTTTTCCTTCATGAAATATGTTATGACTTTCACTAATTTGCTCTTTAGATTATATTTATTATGATGTTGATATATCTATTTTGCGATTATAATTTATTAATTTGTAAAAATTGTTATAATTTTTTTCTTGAATTAATCTAAATAAACTTATCTTGAACTAAATTTGAATTAGTTTTTGTAAATATTTAATTATTATTTAAAATAGGTTGATACTTGATATATAGTTTGTAGAAATAATACTTGATACTTGTTATAAATTTATCACATATCAAAATATTGATAGTATCGTTTTCATTTAAGTTTTTGAAATAACATATAACCACAATTATTGTTGTACCTATTAATTAAATGTTGTCATTAGTAATAATCAATAATACTGATAAATTATCATTAATTTATTCGTTACATTATTTTCAAATCATCATAAGTACAATACTTGTCTCCTTTTTTGTTTCAAAATTTTATTGTTGCTGATATTGTGTCGTAATCTCTTACACCATCATTATCATAATCAGATGAGTTTTAATAATAATTACTAAGAGTAAATACTTGTTTTAAAATATTTAATACCACTGCAAATTGTCATTCTTTTGTTGAGGACGAATAACTCACGCTAAAGAAATTGTAATTGAATAATAAAATATGAATAATAATAATGTTGAAATAGAAAAGAAATTATACTCTTTTTTCTTATTTTTTTCTTTAATAATAAAGTTTAAGAAAAAATAAATAAAGAAGAAATTAAAATCTGAAAACTAAAAAACTAGTGAGAGAATGAGATAGATGAGGTATGGCAGTTTCTATTTTTGGTTTTGTGATGGGATTTAGATTAAGATAGGGAAGTTATTATAAAGTATTAGAAATGAAATAACAGTAAAGTATCGACATCAGTCCATCAATAATAACGTTCCAACCGTCCGTCTCTTCATTGTGACGTTCACCTACTTTTTGTTTTAAGTCTCTTCTTGAACACTACCTTTAGCAAACTTATTTTTTTAATCAGTTCAGCATGGAAGATACAGGTCTTTTTCTTTATTGCCACGAGCTGTAAACAAGCTTAGTCCTTATTCTCTTCCTTTATCTAAGTGAAAAATCTCTTCTTCAATCGATGATTATTCTTCTCCGAGTTTAGACTCGCTTATTATGAAGTGAAATTTAAATCTAACTCAATTTATAAAACTAGGTTAAGAGATGATGTTTGCACCTACTTATATACTACGAAAGACTCTAATCTCTAGTCTATGTGAGATCTCTAACACACCTTCCTCACGTTGAGACTGTCAACTCGTGTGTGTGACTATAAATTATGGATGGTTCGATAGCGGGTGACACGTAGGATAAACTTTAAATGACTCTGATACCATATTACGAAGTGAACTTTAAGCTTAACTCAACCACATAAATCTGGTTCATGAGATGAGGTTTACACTTACTTATATATTATTGAAAGAATTTATTCTCTTCCAACTTTGTCTCAGCTATATTGGCTACATTAATTCTTCATTCATATAATCCATGTTTTATCTATTTATATAAAAGTATAATATGAAATAAATATAACAGCAAAAACTTACGATATTTTTCTTATTATATAACGTACTTCATTACTACTTAAATCTCGCAAGATCACAACGATTTTTTTTTTAAGTATTTAACATGGGTTTTATAATTAACGTTAAAAGAGATGATGAATATAAAGACTTTTAATATTGAATCAGTGTAAAAAATTATGGGGCAGTGCTTTTTGACTAATATCCACTGATGGAGTGTGAGTGAAGACGTAAATACGGATGCAGTGTGAGTTTGAGTCCACTTATTTATGCTGAAAAGGAGGTGAAGACGAGAAAGTCTGAATATATTTTTCTCGTTGAGATGGAAAGAAGAGCATATGAGAGGAAAAACACTTAGGATAATGTTTCAATTTATTTTTGCCTCATAAGTATTTCTGCATGACATGCTTTCACTATTTTATTTATATTATAAATTCAAATCTTATAATATTTTTTAAATATAATTATTTTATTTATAATATAAATATTAAGATTAGAATATATTATTTAATTTATTATTGTATATAAATATATTGACTATGTATAATTAATTATATATTATATTTAAAATATATATAATCGATTATATGTATATAATTAATTATATGTTAACTTCTAAAAATATATAGAATGATTATATATATATAATTATATAATTATATATTATATTTAAAAATACATAAAATCAATTATATATATATGAGTCGATTATATATTATGTTTAAAAATATATAAAATTATTATATATATAATCAAATATATATTATATTTAAAAATATAGAGAATCGATTATATATATTTTAAATAAAATTACTTTTAATAAAATTATATATTATGTTTAATAATATAATAAAATAATATTAAAAATTTAGATTTTAAAATATTTAATAATATTATTAATAACAATAAATAATAATCAAATAAAATTACAATATATAAAAAATATATTATTATTTATAATATTAAAATTATAAAACTATTATTCTTCTTATTATTATTATTATAAAAAATATTATATTAACAATATTATTATTTAAATTACCTACAATACTTCATATTTATTATTTAATTTAAAAAAAAACAAGTAAAATTACACTTTTAAAAAATTAAAAATCTTATAACAACCATCACATAACTCAAACTCACATACACCATAAAAGAGTTATTCATTTGAGAAAAAAATGTTTGGAGCTGTTACTGAAAAGCCAGAACCAACCGTCTCACTCAATAAGAAGAATACATAACATATTAACATGTTTTGATATTTTGATTTCTTCATTATTCCATTAAGAATCAGTGTAAAAAATTTAGATTTCACGTAAATTAGGTTCTTAACTAATATTGAATGTTAAAATATTTGATGTTATTAGAAACTTAAGTAGTTCCCATTGTTTAAAGTCCCTTGTAATATAAAATGAATACTTTTAAATGTTAGTACAACTAAGTCTATAAAGAAAGTTTGGATAGAGCTCTTAAAAGAATTCTTGCACAATGAAACAAGATTATCTCGAGTAGTAAAAAAAAAAGAATATAACACAAATTTATATTGATTCACCAAAACTTATGCGTTGCATACAATTTTTTTTAAGAAAAACTTAAGAAGTTTCACTATGGATTACAAAGAGTATACTTACTACTCTGGTTATAACGAGTACACAAATAACTATTGGTTACTCAAGTACACAAACTATTAATGTTTATAATTGTACTAGACTAGAGCACTCAGAGCTCAACGCTCGGTGGTCGGACCTCAGCATTTGCCGTAGGCAGGTAAGCTCGGCTTTTGGACCAAGTTGATGGACCATGAGATTAGGCCTCAGATGTATGTATTAGTTTCTTTTTCGTATAACCTCTTGTGCATAACGCCTAGGCGGCTAGCAATGGGTAGTTTTGGACCTTGGGGTGTACTTAGTGCGCAGGGGGTCTAGCTTAAGTAAGCGTTTCCTTTTAAACCTAAGCCCATGTGTGCTAGGCCACCTAGAGGTTAGGTTGCATGTGTTCAAAAGATAGGGTAGCGCCACGCTAAGGGTGGTTACGTAAACAAATTGGACCCCTGATGCTGGTACATGAGTTGGTACCTTGGTGGTTATTCTGTTATTATTTTATGCACACCATAGAGGAAAGATTCTGTTCGGTTGCAGCACCAAGAGAGTGTTCCCTTGAACAAAATATTTTCCTGTTGAGTATGCTTTCAGTTGAGATTATATTCTCGTGAAGGAAAGTTGTTACAAGAGCTAAACTATAAAAGGGACTTAAGATCCCAGGTTAAGGTACATTGTTTCTAAGACTGAAACTTGTTACTTCTTGTTTCTTATAAACTTTGTACTAACTTGATCGTCGGAGTGCAATCAACAGGTAGGGCCCCCTCTGTTTCAACGGAGCAACGTTCCAGAGAAGCAAGAGATAGGAAGGATTCGTGAAGAAACAAACGGAGCTAGAGCTTGTCATCAAAGTCAACTAGCGAGCAGGTCAACCGGCAAGAACAATAACGTGTACACAAATTACTCCTGGTTATACCGTTTGAATCTCCTCCTAAGACTAAGACCTCCCGGAAAAATAGAAGAACCAAATCTTAAAGACAGATCGCTATAAGCTCACTAGGAAAAATTTAGTGTGTGAAGTGATTACAACGGTGTTCTCACACACCCACTAAAGAACACTCAAACTAGACTTGTATTTTTTTGTATACTCTTTTTGTGAATTGTTGCATTGTGTATTGATGTGTTCTTCATCTTCATTTCTTTATATAAAATTTGATGGTGATTGTTGCATCAGTAAGGAGGTTAAGATTTGATAACACTATCAACTACTGAAATATTGCAATGCATTCTTTACATTCCTTGAAACTGTTAGGATATATGGCTTTAAACTAGAGGGGGGGGTTGAATTGTTTAAAGAGAGTTTTCGCAATCTATTGAGCCTTGAATGAAAATACTTCAAAAATACCTTGATTAAGAAATCAGTTTTTCAAAACACAAAGCCAAAAACATAGCACTGGGAAAACAATCGGTTGTTTATACCAGTAAACAAATATCAAAATTGAATTCTAAAGAGTTAGGGATAGAGAAAATGTACACAGATGTTTATACTGGTTCACTCCAAACCCAAAGCTGCATCCAGTCTTCTCAGAAACCACTGAGGAATTCCACTAAGCAATCACACCTAGATCACTTACACCACAACCAAAGAAGTGACCTTGATCCCCTCAAGACACACACTTCTCTTGGTCAACACACCAACACTAAGAATGCTGATCTTGGTCACCTCAAGAACACACAACACTTCTCAGCAAACACACAAGGTTTCTTTCAACAGATACAAGGATTACACTTGTTACAGAATCAAATCTGAAATCAATACAAGAGAAAATCCTATCTCACACTCTTTGATCAAACTCAATCTTTAAGCAATCTCAACTCTTTCAAAATCTCAAAAACTTGTGTTCTTTTAAAAACAAAACTGTTTTAGTGTTTTATATTAAAAGATGTTGTTTGTTATCAAATCTTAACAAACTATTCATTGCAATTAAAGATTGGTCAAAGCATTAAAATCTTGAGCGTAAACAGTTAGAAAATCATTTAATGCTCAGTCAAAGCACAAAACAGTTTTTCTGTTATGGTACCAAAACAAAAAATCGGTTGTTTCCACGAATCAATCGATTGTTTTGGTTTTGACAGCTCAACCATTTGAAAAAAAGTTTTCAACCTTTTCTAAAAACACCTAAGTATAAAACAATCGGTTGTTTCGACAAAACAATCGGTTGTTTCGACAAAACAATTGGTTGTTTTTCACTTAGTTTGAAAAACACTTTTCTTTTAAAAGGATTGAGAATGCCTATGCTTTGGATTCAATCAAGAGTGGATTACAAAACTCAATCTACCCAAGATCCTATCTATGACAACTCAGCAACAACAAGCACAACCTAGCCTTCAACATCCTTCAAAGGGTTTGGATTCTTCAAAGCTTGAACACCACTTGATTCAACAATCTCCCCCAATTTGATGAAGACAAATCCGTGGTGTTTGTGTTTGATCTGATTGAATCTGAAGTAGTACCTGAAAAAATAGCATATATACCATCCAATGCTTCTTACAACAACATGTTAGATTTTCACACATTTAAAGCATAAAACCTGATAAACAATCGGTTGTTTACTCGAAACAATCGGTTGTTTCTATCAGCAGCAGCATAAAACAGTTTTATATCAGAGATTAAATAGATTTAAATAGTTTTAGATAAGGATACACATGACCAAATAATTCTCCCCCTATTTGTCTTCACAAATAAACTTTAACATCTAATTAAAACAGATTTAAGAGAGATTATTAAGATCAAGGATACCTACCTCATTTCTTAGAAAGAAGAACCTCTCTTTTGGTAGTGGTCTACTGAAGATGTCAGCTAACTGCAGTTTGGTCTCCACAAACTTCACTTCACAGTTCCCATTGTTTACATGATCCCTGATGAAATGATGCCTTATCTCAATATGTTTGGTCCTAGAGTGCTGAATCTGATTTTTGGTAAGATTGATGACACTTGTGTTATCACACATCAAAGGGACTTTGCTGATCTTCAATCCAAAGTCTGCAAGTTGTTGTTTGAGCCATAGAATCTGTGCACGACAGCTTCCAGCAGCAATATACTCAGTCTCAGCAGTAGAGAGAGCAACACAAGCTTGGTTCTTGCTATGCCATGAGATTAGGCTTGAGCCAAGAAGGTGGCAAGTGCCACTTGTGCTCTTTCTATCTAGCTTGCAACCTGCAAAGTCAGAATCTGAATAACCAATTAAATGAATTGGAGAATGAGAAGGATACCATAACCCAACAAATGATGTTCCTTTGAGATATTTCAGAATTCTTTTTGCAGCTTTGAAGTGTGACTCTTTAGGATTTGCTTGATATCTAGCACATAGACACACCGCAAACATGATGTCCGGCCTACTAGCTGTTAGATATAGCAAAGAGCCAATCAATCCTATGTATTTGGTTAGATCTACATTCTTTCAAGCAGTATCAACATCCATGTAGCAGCTTGATGGCATTGGAGTGCTTGCTTCTTTGCAGCTCTCCATTTCAAATTTCTTGAGAATCTCCTTGCAATACTTTGATTGACATAGAAAGATCCCATCCTTTGTTTGCTTAACCTGGAATCCAAGAAAGAAAGAAAATTCTTCCATCATAGACATTTCAAACTCACCTTTCATTGAAGCCACAAATTCTTCACACAAACTATCTTGTGTAGCACCAAAGATGATGTCATCAACATAGATTTGCACAAGAATTATTTCTGAATTTGACATCTTGATGAAGAGAGTCTTGTCTACCATTCCCCTTTCATAACCATGAGATAGCAGAAAGTTGCTAAGCCTCTCATACCATTTCTTTGGAGCTGGCTTTAGTCCATACAAAACCTTTTTCAACTTGAAGACATGGTTGGGATGTTGATGATCTTCAAAGCCCGGTGGTTGATCCACATATACTTCCTCATTGATGTAGCCATTCAAGAAGGCACTATTGACATCCATTTGGAAGAATTTGAAACCACTCATATAGGCAAAAGCCAGAAGCAGCCTTACAGCTTCCAACCTTCCAACAGGGGCAAAGGTTTCACCATAATCTATGCCCTCCTCTTGATTGTAGCTTTTGGCAACTAACCTTGCTTTGTTCCTTGTGATCACGCCATCTTCATCCAACTTGTTTCTGAACACCCACTTCGAACCTATAATGTTCATTTCAGCTGTTCTAGGGACAAGAAACCATACCTCATTCCTAGCAAACTGATTCAACTCTTCATGCATAGCTTTAACCCACTTTTCATCCTTGAGAGCTTCATCAATTGACTTTGGTTCAATTTGTGAGACGAAAGTTGTGTGCCTGCAGAAGTTTGAGATGAAGCTTCGTGTGGAGACACCTTCCTTTATCTGCCCTATGATGTTTTCCACTGACAGATCTCTAGGAATCCTCCACTCTTTGTGCAGCTCACTCTGTTGCAGAATTTCAATCGGTTGTTTCTGCGAATCAACCGGTTGTTTTTCTGCACAGATTTCCAGCTTCTCCAAACTAATGCTCTGTTCATCTTCTTCAACACTGGTCTTCGGGATTTGGATGTTTATGCGATCTACCTCATCAAAGACAACGTGAACTGACTCTTCTACAGTCATCAACCTCTTGTTGTAGATTATGTATGCATGACTTGTGAGAAAATACCCTATGAAGATGCCAAGATCAGCTTTCTCATTAAACTTCCCCAAGCTTTCCTTTCCATTGTTGAGAACGAAACAACTGCAGCCAAAGACTCTAAGATGATTGATGTTGGGCTTCCTTCCATCGAAGAGTTCATATGGAGTCTTCTTTAGAATAGGCCCAATAAGCACTCTATTCATCACATAACAAGAAGTGCTCACTGCATCCGCCCAAAAGTACTTAGGAAGAAATGATTCACTAAGCATTGTCCTTGCTAGCTCTTCAAGAGACATGTTCTTCCTCTCTACCACACCATTCTGTTGTGGAGTTCTTGGTGCAAAGAAATTGTGCAGAATCCCCATCTTTTCACAGAACTTGCTAAACTTCTCATTTTGGAATTCTCCTCCATGATCACTTCTAATAGAGCCTATGATGCTGTTCTTTGTATTTTGCAACCAAGTTTGGGAAAAAGGAGATTACGCTTGAAGCCTAAGACAAATCAGTCTTGCTTCATGATTAAGAAATCTCAAGGTTGGAGAGGATTTGGAGTGAATCTCTGACAAATCCCTGACTCTAGAAGCTCAAGAAGAATGCTTAAGGATGAAAAAAGTCAATCCGTTGAGCAGATTGACCTACACTAAACGAATGATGAATTCCATTTATAAAATCTATAAATAGGGACCTTGAGGCAACATTCCTAGCACTGATAGGAATCAATAGGAACCAAGAGGTATTAAGAGGTACAAAGAGATAGAGAAACACATAGGTTAAGAGGATTAAATGAGATATGGAAAGAGGTTTAGATATAGAGGCTCTGCTAGTTCAGACTTAGAGAGTCTAAACTTCAGAATCAATCATGTTACAAGGCCAAAACCTCATAAAAGTGAAGGTTAATCTATGAACAAGGAAATATTGAATCCAAGCTGGTAACAACAATTAAGGATCCATGTTTGTTGTGTTTAGCTTCTCATCTTAAACTATTATTGTAAGATCTTATCATGAGTTGCTAAATCTATCTTGTTGGGGGTTAAATGGCTATGTGATATTTTTGGAGTTTTTGTTGTTTATAGATGCATGTTTCTCTTGTATATTCAATTTCTTGGGTCTAGTAGTATGCTTAAAGCTCAATAAGGACTGATGCAATGTGTTCTTGTGTTCAAAAGGAGATTATTGGAAGCGGAAGAGTTGAAGGAGAGTTGCACCAAAAATGGAAGAGGAATGGTTGATGAATATGCGTGTTGTATTGTGCAAGGTTCAAGGAAAAGGTTAGGCCTTCCTTAAAGTTTCACTTGGATTTGAGAGCATGTAACAAAGAGAGATTGGGTGAGTAATATGCTAAAAATTCATAAACAAAATTCATACATCATCCAAATTGGAGTTTACAAGCCTTAAGCCACTTATTTTTAGGCTGCAAGAGTGATGCTTAAGCTAATTTCACTCCAATTAGCCTAGCTTAACTATGGTTAAAGTTAGGGAGCTCTAACTTAACCTATAAAGCTTCTAAGGTGGCATGATGTGCAAAGGAAGATGCTCTAGAAACCCTTGCTTGAGTTTCAAGTTAGGGTTTCTAGAGTGTCTTTGTTCTATTTTTATCTTACTCTAAAAATGAACAAGAAATACAAGGTTTAAATCCCAACATTTTGCTCTGAGCTATGTGTGTGATGGCTTGGAAAGTGAGAACGGTCTTCCCTATCAGTGAGGAACTACCATTCATTATCCATAGGGTACGAATGAGGCCAAAATGTGATTTCATGTTTTCAAACGCTATTCAGTCAACCATAGGATTCAATGGTTGCAAATTGCGAAGTTGGAAGTATGGTGAATTGTTTTGTTTCAATACAGAGATAAGCCATAAAAATGGCTTATTGATCTAGATAACCTTTCACGAGGAATCTTTTTGGTTTGGCCAAAATAGGAACAAGGATTTGGAATAAAACATTGCATTTATAAATAACAATAACAAAAAGAAATTCACAAAGTTATTTCAATTCCAACATTTGTGCTTTATTGTTACTTCCTTGCTTCAGTGATTTGTCTAACAATTTACCTCTTAATCTAAATATCTAGTATTATTATTATTATTATTATTATTATTATTTATAGTTGTTATTTATAAATATTACATCCAAGTCATATCCAAATCATGTATCACTTCATCTTAAAAGATAATTATACTTTGATATCATAATTTCCTGTGGGTACAACAACCTTCAGGTGTACTACAATTGGCTCGGCTCGCTTGTCGAGTAAAAAGAGTGAGATTCAACTGAACTAAAATTGATTTAACTTAGCCTACCACTAAGTCTTTTAGCGTTGTTGCTAGGAATTAATTGTTATAAGGTATTTTCAACTTTTATTTTGAAGGAGTACATATTGTAAAAAAAATTAATAGCTAACATCTAACTATAAATCTGGATTTGATTTTTCTTTTTTTTAGATTAGATTATTATTTCAGCAGGACATTGAAATTTTTTAAGACTAGAAAAAAGAAAGCTCAAACAAAGCCAAAGATATTCAAAAAAAAGTGATAAGATCCAACCTCACCTAACTCTCAATCCCATATAACCCAAATTGAAGAAATGGTTGAAAACATAAACAATTAAGGAGGAAGGATTGTAATCCTACAAGAAGAATGTTGGGAGACTATGTTATTCAATAAGGTCCAAGATATTTTCAAGCACAGTCATGCCCATTGGAACAAGATAATTAAAGATGAAGCCAACAATTTTAAGCTTGATAAGTAACCATCAATTCACAGGAATGGTTCATGAGGATCCCTATATTCACTTATCCACTTTCTGTGAATTGATAGGTACCATGGGATTTAAAGAAAGGGATTTGGAATAAATATACCTATGATTATTCCCTTTCTCATTAGCTGGAAAAGCAAAAGAGTGACTTAAATCCTACCTAATGGAAGTTGTTTGAGATTCCATGCTTTGTAAATGTTGGTGACCAAATGGAAATGAGTAAAAGGAGGCAACAAAAGTATTTGAAGAGCAAAGGAGAGGAATGGAATGGTTTTCACGGTGCGATCTTCTCAAGGAAGCAAGAAGAAGATTAGGGTGAACCTCTAAGAACCTTAGGTTTGGTCTTGAACTCTAGCAACGATTAGGGTGAGACTAAGGATAACAATGAATTTGTATTTTGACCAAGTTTTTTTACTCAAGCAAGTCTACATTTAGAAGATAAGAGGTTCCTATTTATAGGTTAAGGAAACTTGCAAGCCAAGCTTCTCAAACCTAGCTTGTGGAGCAAACTTCCCAAGGAGTAACTTGCATGGGAATCTTCATCTCGTAACCCTAACTTGCAGCCCAAGTCAGGGTTTCTAAAAGCTAGATAGTGTTTTCTCTCTTAGGTTTAGATTATGAACAGTAATGTATGCCTGACCCAAAAACAAGGCCCAAACATAAATCATATTCTACATGGCCCAAAATACAAGGCCCAACATGGATTCTAGACTTTATATACTTATTTATATGGCTAAGAGGACAAATATGCTTTAATGCATCTCTATCTTTTGCTCATCCCTTAGCCTGAACTGTGGTAGCTAGATATAGTTGGATGGTTCTCTATCAAGCCCTCCCTCTTGAAAAAGATATGACATCAAATCTACAATAGAGGCAAGGGTGCCACCTTATTTTTTGGATATTTTTCCTCTGGAATCAAATATCATCTTGTATAAAGAATCAAATAGTAAAACACATGATACTTGTTTAGAAAAATTAAAATTAAAAATACAAGTACCTTTCTTCCAAGGACTATATACCCCTTACCTGATAGGTAGAAAAAATGGACCCAAGGAGTACTGTAATTTTTATTTTTCTATCTCATGAAGTTGCGTAATCTTCTAATCATGTTTTTTTTATTACAAGCAATTCTTCACAAGTTTTATTTCTAGGGGAGTTTGTAGAAATGTATGGTTTAGCTCCAAACACAAGGTTCTCTACAATCAACTCCTCACAAAAATATTCTAAAGAAGAAGAATTAATTTCAATGTCTGGTTCAACTCCAGACAAAGAACTTTCTTCTAGTTCTTTTTCTTCTTCCGATTCCAAAATTTGATATTCACTAGGTGAAGATATATTTTCATTTAAACATTCATTACCATATGCTTTTTCTTTTATTTTATCTTTTTGAAAAAGATTTCTGTACATGGTTTTGTTATTTCTTTAGATTCTAAAATTCCTTCCGCAAGAGATGAAGATTTAGTAACATTTTATCATCATGGTCTAGTAATAATACTTTTTCATCAGGAGACATTCAAAAGATTGATGTCCTTGACCGTTCTATGTTTACTCCTAGAAGCTAAGCTAACATATTCCTTGAAAGATGAGCAAACATATTTTTTAAATCATAGATTTCACTCCTTATTTCTTGTAATTCCCTTTTCATCTTTTCTCTCCTTTTATTTATAGAAGTGTTGTGTTTACTCAGTTTATTTAAAATGATCAATCATTGTTGAATTAAAATGAAATGATTTTCACAACAAGTGTGAATTCAACCAAGAGTGATAAAATTTGTCAAAAAACTAAAATATTTCTTTTTGATGAAGTTCCTAAAAAATACAATAGGAGTGTTCTCCAAGTTCACTCCCATGAGAGCGAGGTGTGTCACGAGAATTGCTTAAGTACCAAAGCTTTCCTAGCGAGAGCTTATCGAGATAGTGCTCACTAAAGTAGTCTTAAAGAGCCTTCAAAACAATTTGGACTACACAAGTGTGTGTGAGAGAGAGATAGATGCCAAATGAAACCTAAAGACCAAAGAAAGGTCTACTAAGGAATTGAAAAGTTGTTCTAGGTGTCAGGGAGATCTAAAAGCAATCAACAAGGTATATCAATAAAGAAAAATAAAGAAAAAGAAAGAAAAGAAAAGTAATGCAAGTGATAAAACTCTAGACGAACCTTAAGTGACCGTGCAACTGTCACTTAAAGCCAATTAACATACTTCACACTAAGTAGCTTATTTACTATTACAATGTTTTTCAGTTAGATTTCCTTTGGAGCTTTTTCCCAAGTTTGCATAAAATTAAACAATGCAAGAAAAATTAAAGATACACAAAATTCCATGATACAAACTCAAGGAAAAAAATAAATTCTTGGAACTTCAAATGTGAATTCTAAGAGGCTTGTAAACTTTTGTCTTTGAAAGGAAACTTAAAAAAAAATTAAGTACTTTTCTTGAACTCCTCTTGGTCCTTGTTAGAAGGCCAAGAAAACTCAAGCTTTAGGCTCCAAGAAGTAGAAGTCAACTTGCTTCAAGCTCCTTTGTCCAGAATGCCACTCAAGAGGTTAAAGAAATGTAATTCCAGAAAAGAAAATTTGGAAAGCTAAACTTCAAAATTGGAATTAAAAAGAACAATACAGAAAGAATGCCAAGAATTTAGACAAGCAACAATTACAGGTGCAGAAAAAAAAATGGGCAAGCACACAAAAGGAAACCTACCACAAGTTTTAAAGTCGGTTAAGAAAACTAAAAAAAATATATAGTGACTGGATAGTGGCTAGCAAAAGATTTGCATAAATTTTTGTAGGTTGAATCATGAAGCCAAATTTAATCACTGCTATCCATCACAATTTGAGATATATGAATTTTTTTCGAAGAAAAACACTAAAGAAACAATTAGAAACAATTCATAGATCGCAAGTAAGTAGACACAACTAAGAGCACATATTTTCAGGAGAAATGTTCAGCATTGGTCAGCGAGCTTGGAAACATTGTATCAATTTTTCTAGAACATCTCTATTTCTCAAATTTTAACCATACATAGCTAATACCATAAGGAATGACTGTTCTAAATTTAAGGTCCAACCACGCACTAAGCAAATTTTAAGAATTGAAAAACCAAGCGAAATTTGTTCACATCAATCACCAAAAGCTCAGTCAGAGGATATGGACGTGTAAAATTTGGCAAAATTTTTGTGTAAGGAGTTTGAGTCCCAATTTTTTTTATCACAAATGCACAATACAATAAGGAAGCGCTGGTGCAAGTTTCAGGTCAAGATAAGGACTGAAAAAAATTACAACAATTTGAAAATCGAGAATAATAAATTAATAGTGCACTCAAAATATTCACGCCGAGCATCAAGGTTTTACAATTTATAACTTTTTTTCTAGTAGGAATTTTTTGCACCTTTTTAACACAATGTTCTTAACATTATAAAATATATATGTTTAAAATTTTACAACAAAATTCAACGTAAATTGAATGAGACAAATTTCGAAATCTAGTACACTTATAACTCGATGTTCCTGGAAAAGAAGCCTAAAGAGTTCAATGGAAATTAGAACAAAACTTGCAAGACATAATAGAGTGTACGTATTAGAAACTTGTTATAAACTAGAAAAAAAAATCATAGAACACAGAGCAAAAAAATCAAATGCACACAATAGCTTATAAAAAAAAATTCACACAAACATTCCATAAAAAACCTAGAAAGTCCTACCACCTCAATGAACATGACTAGAAAGGATTATAAAATTAAAATGAATAAATTTTAAACAATTTTCACCAATTAAAAGATGAAGAAAGACGCAAACAATGGAAAACACAACAACACATGCATGAATGAAGCCTACATTTTGTGGTTTTAGCTTGTTTGAAGAACAACAATTTGAACCGATTAAAACACTTAAATCCTAAATCTAATTGGTAGAAATGGAAGAAAACATGTAAGAATTGATGAAATATAACAGAAAAAAAATTTAAACGATGGAAAAGTGGTAAAACTTAGCTGGACCATGAGAAGTGCTCTTGATACCTCTCAAGGAAGCAAGAAGAAGAAGCGTTATTCTTTTAAGAACCTTAGGTTAGCTCTTGAACTCCAGCAAGGATTAGAGTTAGACTGAGGAGAATAATGAATTTGTATTTTGACATAGTTTCTTTACTCAAGCAAGTCTACATTTACAAAAGAAAAGGGGTTATGAGCTAAGGAAACTTGCAAGCCAAGCTTCTCAAACCTAGCTTGTGGAGCAAACTTTCCAAGGAGTAACTTGCATGGGAAGCTTCATCTCCTAACACTAACTTGCAACCCAAGTTAGGGTTTCTAGAAGCTAGATGACCACTTCTTTCTCTTAGGTTTAGACTATGAACCCTAATCTACACTTGGCCTAAATACAAGGCCCAAACAAAAATCTTATTCTATTAGGCCCAAAATATGAGGTCCAAAATAGATTCTAGACTTTATACACTTATTTATAAGAGAACAAATATGCCTCAATGCAAATCTATTTCCCAACTAAGTATCTTTCACAATTTTCTACGACCTGAAACAAAAATGATCATATATGAAGCAATTGGAGGAACCATGATGATTGTAGATGCGAAGCAAGCAACAAAATTCATAGATGTTTTGAATTCAATAGATTATCAAGCACACCATGATATATCTATTAGAAACAAGAAATGAGTGTTGAAATTAGACACAACTGACACACTTTTTTACGCAAAAGAAGATCCTAACCTAGTAGATTGAAGCCTTAGCAAAGCAAATGTCAAAGGTGCCTTAATAACTACATTCCATCAACACTCCCTAACATTCTAATTAGCTAAGGATATGTGATAACTTTGGGGAAAATAAATTCCCAAGTTCTTGTGACCCCACAACATTAGAGGAAATTCAGTATCTAAATAATCAAGGAAGGCACGGTTGGAGGAATAATTCAAACCAGAACTATAGATGGAAACAAAATGTTTCCTCCAACAATAACCAATCCCACCTACCACATCAACAACAATGTTATCCTTCACTCCATGAAAAAACATCAAAGTTAGAGGATATGATGGAAAATTTATCCAGGTCTCCTTGATGAATAAGAAATATACTGAAGCTTCCATCAAGAACATGTAAACAAGATCCTTCTCCTTCCTTGGTATGGGTTGTATCTTTTCATTGTGGTCCTCCCTTGTATCTCCTATTCTTATATATTTTTTTCTTTTTCAATTTTTTTCTCAGATAAAACCTCCTCCCTTAAGTTTAGATGGTTGGAGTTTTGTCTCTCAATCTCCATACCCCTAGGTACTAGGACATTCCATTGTTCTCTAGGTTTATACACAAATTTATCCTGTGTATTGGTCATAATCCTCTATCTTGATATTCTGATAATTGCTTGGCCGACTTCCCCACTTATAGCAACTATTCAATAGAGAGCTTTGATCTTCTAACACATTCAATGTTTGACAACATTTAACACTTTTTGTGTAACATCATCTTTCACCTTTCAAAACAACTTCTAACATTTGGTTTCTTCTCATTGTTTAACGTAATTAACTTTTTGACAGTTTCTATTTTTCGAGCAATGTCTACCATGCCTAAAGCAATATGTCATATTCAATATTCACAACATCTATCGTGTGATATGTTCTTTGTGAAGTCTAAAATCTTTTTGCGAAACATCGTCTGATATGTTCAACTTTGAACGTCTAACAGTTCTTTATCTTAGTTTGCATGCTTAGTAGCTTTGTTAGAAGTCTTAAAACATCTTATAATATTTGTTATCATCAAAACTTATAGGCTCTCATATCATGAGACCATCTAATGGGTATTAGACCGTCTAGTGGTTCTGGACTGTCTAACATCTTAACACAAATGTTTTTAGTCTTTTAGATCACTCCCTTTATTCACCACACACCCTTAGTCATGAGTAACAACATTTCAAAAATTACTCGTCTTTAGCCAAAAGTGTATGAGTTTCAAATAATACTCTAAGTTTCTTAGCTAGGAGTGGTTGTTTTGTAAACAATACTCATGTTTAAAACTCCTTTTATTCACCAAACCCTTAGTCAGGAGTAACAACATTCCAAACAATGCTCATTTTTAACCAAGAGTGTCTGAGTTGCTTAGCTATGAGTGGTTGTTTTGCAAACAATACTTATGTTTATCCAAGAGTGTTTGGGTTCCAATAAATAATTTAGGTTGTCTAATTAGAAGTGATTGTGTTAGATATTATACTTGAATTTTTAATTAGGACTAGTTGTGTGTTAAAACAATAGTTGAGTTATTTTAACCAGAGTAGTTGAAGTTCAAATAATACTCGATTGTATCTTTGTAGAGTTTGTCTGCTTAGTAAAACTTCACCGTGTTGGTCTAGAATTAGACGTAGTTTATATATACAAATGAACCACTGTAAAAACTCGTAGTATAAATCCTTCTTGTCTTTAATCTCTTATATATTGCATGTTATAAAACTAAATTAACTTAGGAATGAGATTTTAAAACTAAGTTTTTTGAAAAAGTTTTGACAATTCGTTTATGTAAGAAATAATATTATAAGTTAAAGAAGGGGTGAATTGAACTTTTAAACCCTTTTCCAAAAATTAAAAAATTATAATATTTATTTATTGAATCAACAGATTGAAAGTTTCAAGGATAACCTTTCAAAAGATTGATTTACTAAAAAACAATTGATGATCGCTTATTAATGAAAATATTAAAAGATCAAGCGATGGCAGAGCCCCCCAGCAAAAGACCAACCACTAGGACAATGACCAGAAGCATACAAGAAGAGTGAGACTCAACTACCCCAAGCAAATATATACTCTTATACACGTTTGAAGGAGACATAACCTAGTAGTATAAGTTAGAATAAGATTTAAATTTCTTATTAAAAACTAGTATAAATGTTTTACTTGTATTTTGCCTTAAATACATTAGGGTCATAATTAGGGTATTTAAAACTACCTAGGGTTTAATTGGGCTCAATTATGACCCCTCTTAAACCCTAGGCCAGTGACATATGAGACCTTGCACGCCTAAGTTAAGCACATTGATCACATTGCCTTCACGCTTTCCATGTGACTTGTTTTAGGTGCCTAATTCAAATTCAAAACTCCCACAATTTCCTTTGTATTTTGGCTGGACCTTATACTTATTGTTGGGTTTATTAATGTCTAAGTTCTAGAGGGGGGTGAATTGGACTTATAAAATTTTCACAAAGAAAACTGTTTAATAAAACCTAATAAAAAAGAACAAATTGATTTGCGGAAAAACTGATTTATTTTTTGTTTCTAAGAAGCAGTTTCAAAAATATAACAGATTGATTTTAAAAACAATAGATTTAATTTTTTACTTAACAGTTCTAAACAAACTCAGATTAAAACAGTTCAGTAACAAAGATATTAAGAGCATACCTTAATTCTAGAACGCAATTTTCAAAACCTTTGAAAGTACTTTCAAAAAGATATAGTCTTGAACAATATTACTTAATAGAATCATAAAACCAGTATTATTCAATCAAACTGGATAGATGCTTGAATTTTAAGAATGATTAAATCCTAATTAAAATCTTGAAATACAAAATATGAGTTAACCCACCAACAGTTAAAACAATAAATTCAATTTAGAAACAACATATTTATTTTCTTACAGTTTTCCAGATTTTAGATATAAAACAGTGATCAAGAAGAGAGAAAGGCACACACAATTTTATACTCCTTCACTTAATAAGAGCTGCATCCAGTCTCACCTTATACCAAGATGGATTCCACTAAAGCAAAGCAATCTTTACAAAAACCTTAGTTCTTGAACCCTTTAAGAACAAAGATTACAAGTTGAAAAACTCTATTTCAACAGCATACTAACTTCTAGAAACCCTATCAAGAAGTACAAACACAAACACTTTTACAAAAGAAAAGTATATGAAGGAAAACACCTTGATTGTAGATACCAGAGTTCAAAAACAGGACCCTCGCAACTGCAGAACTTGACAGAACCTTGAATCTTTCGCCAAAGGCGCCAACATAAGAGCACTTGAATTTTTTAATAAAAACTTTTAAAAACTGAAACTCACTTTAAAATTCAAATAACTTGAAAACTATATGCAAATTGTGATTGCAAGGTGTGTTTTTATCTGAAATCAACCTTCCGTTTTATAGGTTTCAGATCCAAATTGAATTTCAAAAATTAGTTAAGCATTATTATAAAAATAACAGATTGAAGTTCAAAAGAACAAATTGTTTTTTTAAAATAATTTTGATGGTAACAAAACCACTTTTAGATCAGTTCATATCGATAACTGTGAACAAAATTGACTTTTGAGTTAAAACGAAATTTTGAAAAAAACTTAACAGTTTTGCATCAGTACAAAAACAAAAATCAATTGTTTCGTACAACAACGGATTAAAATTTGAACAGTAAATCAGTTCTTGAAAAACTTTAAACATATTTTTTAGAATACTTTTTAGCCCTTGTGTTTGAGCTTATTACTCTGGCTTTGAGATATAAGGTAGATTCATAGTGAAAAAGGCTATTTAACAACTTCTAACCTAATAAGGACCATGAATTACAATGTACATAAACCTTCAAGCAGAATTTCTTCATCAAACACTTCCGTATCTAAGTTGAGTAGAGTCTTCAACTATCTTCAACAATCTCTCCCTGTTTGATGGAGACAAATCCCCATTGCATTGAAGGAAAACTTATGATCAACTCTATAGCTTCTGCATTTGGACAAAAACATATAAGAGTTTGCACAAAAATATGCACCTACATAAAAAATAACATAACAGAACGTGCGTAATACCTGCACCTAAACTTATTCTCCCCCTTTGTTTTCATAAAAATGTGTTGGTGAACATAGAAAAATACAAGCAAACAGTAATCATACAAGCATAATTATTCAGAGAAAGTTTAAAAGTGCCTAAGTACATTATAGTCCATGTGATAAAGAACTTGCCTTTTAAAGTTGGATAAAGGTTCACCACAATACTTAGGTTCATGGTATGCAACAAGGGCATTCATGTCATTTACAGTAAACTCCTCTTTCATGGAAGGGGTTGGTGAATGCATCCTGTGAGGTGATGAGTTACGCATCTCATAACAAGATGCCTCAGCAGCTTCCACTGTCTCATCTTCTGCATGTGGAGCATCATCATCTTCATCTACATGGCCACAGTTTGATCCTTCATGTTCCATTCTTGGAACAACATTCCTCTTATGTACCCATGCGTTTTCCTGCTTTTGAAAACCCATCTTGGTGAGAGTGGCATTGTCTATCTCAATCGCGACCTTGATAGTCTCATTTCTCTCATTGGTGGTGTTAACCTCAAAATAATCTATTAGTTTGGAGACAAAAATAGCATATGGGAATTTATAATTTGTGAGGCTTTTGGATTTCAGCATGTGTTTTACGATGATGCTAACCCAGTTAATTTTAATTCTATTTATTATACGATAAAGTAGAATTAAATCCTTTTCATGAAGAACAACATGGTTACTACCTCGGGGTGTGAGTTTCCAAGCGATGATCTAAGACAGGATGTGAGGGGTTAAATTCAGATTACCTGCATGAAACAGATTCGTAGGCTGAGCTGGATTCCTTACACAACTTTTGTAGAACTAGATTTTGTTGAATTCCTGAATTCCAGCTATTTTCGTTTGCTCACCTTCAGTCCTGAATATTTTTTCCCAAAAAGTATGGATATATATATATATATATATATATATATATATTTCTAGTCCTCGGGCATCGTTGACCACTAGTAATGTTGGGGGCACGTAAGCGGGGTCCCCCGAGCGGTGTAGGTGAGTGTCTCGCGAGGCACGTGCGCCAAGAAACCAAAGAGTGGTCAAACATCGGTCACCAGGATGTACCGACGTGCCACTAGGCAGTGTGGAGAGGTCGGACATCGGGGACTCGAACAACAGATTTGGGCCACAAGAGGTGGATCCCAGACCACATACCAATTATCAGTAAGGGAAAAGCCTAGGTCAAGAGAGTCCATGCGTGCAGAGTGGATGACGCGTTCAGGCATAACACAAGTATAAAGCCACTGGAAAGGATACGACCTGTGAGGGTCACGTTCCAGCGGTGAGTTGCATGCATGGCACGTGAACAGCAAGGGCGCTCCCAAGAAGGGTGGCCTATTTTGGGTAACGGAAACAGTGGAAACCCTAGGCTATATAAAGGGAAGTAACAAACTTAGTAAGGTACACTATTCATTTTGCGTCGCTTAACACACACGGTCACATAGAGCTTTACGCTTAACAATTTTGGTGTTTCCTAGCCTTAAGATTGACTTGAGCGTCGGAGTGCAAATGACCTCTAGGGCACCCTTTGTCTTTGTGTTTTCAGGTGTTCAATCGGAAGGAAATTACGAGTGAACGCAAGGATTCTTTGGCGTGAGATTGTCGTAGACGCACGAAGACGTTTTCGATCAACCGACAGGAATATTTGGCGCCCATCGTGGGGCCCGATCCAAAACATTGTCCCACCAGCAAGAACTAGAAAGACGAGACGATGAGAAATATGAGGAAGGGATCTATTGCACCAAACGGGGGCGAAAGCCTCACCCTGTAACAGGTTATGGAAACAATGCAGGCCCTTCAAGAAGAAGTGGCTGCGTCGAGAGCAAACCAAGAACGCATCCAGGCTGATTTGGCTACGTCGCGGGCAAAAAACGAAGAACTGTGTCGATCGAATGCGGAATTGCGCAGGGATCTGCAAAATCAAGCAGGCAAAAGTGAGGAGGAAGATCAAAAACCTGCGATGCCGCCCAGGGAGTTCCCGATGCCATTCTTGCAAGAGATCATGGATGCCGTGATACCAGCCACGTTTGTAGGGCCCACATATGAGCACCCTGGTGGGAACAACGATGGATTGGTTCATCAGCCTCCTTGATGGCCACGTAATGTCGTTCACACAACTCACTAAGTTGTCCAGAGCACAGTACATCGCGAATCGGGCCCCTCCACCCATCTCTTAAGATCTCTTTGACATAAGACAATATCAGGGGGAGTCCCTAAAGGAGTTCCTTCACTATTTCGGAGCACTGGTGGTGAGGTTGAACACCAAGGACGAAACGATGATGGTGCACGCGTTCAGAAAGGGCATTGTGCCAGGGCCCTTCAGCGAATCACTCATCAGAAACCGCCCCAAAACTTTCGCTGAGATAAGGCGTCGCGCGGTGCATCATATTGCAGCGGAAGAGGAGGTTAACGAGAAGCGCAAGTGTGTGGTTCCCACACGCCCGCATGCATTAGGTCTACCTCAAACCCTAAGGGTGCATGAGGCAATGACATAGAAGAAAGCCCTCACGAAGCAACAACCGTATCAACCAAGAAAGCCTTAAACCAGGGGGCGTGAAAGGGAGAACGTGCCACCAAGGCATGACTTCGTGGTAGAGTTGAAGGACCCCAGCGCTATCCCCAACATAGCAAAAAGGCTGAAGATACACCCTAAGATTGACAAGAAGCTCAGGCCCAACAAGAATGCCTGGTGTGAGTTCCACTAAGCGTTCGGCCACCCCATACGCAACTGTTTGGCGCTAGGGCACCAGCTAGATGAGTTGGTGAAGAACGGTTTCCTGAGGGATTACTTGCAGGGAAAGCAAGGCGCCGACGACGTGGCAGTGACAGGGGGTGACCAGGGGCATGAAGTCCCCGTGCATGGTGAGATTCACACCTTTGCGGGAGGTTTTTCAGGAGGAGGTTGCACCGCTTCTTAGCAGAAGAAGTACGCGCAGGCGATGATGTCGATAGAAGCACAAATGGCAGACGATGCTTTTGATGTCGACCTTGTCTTCACCAAAGCCGACCTTCATGACGTTGTTCCCCATGACAACGATCCGGTGGTAATCTCAGTAGTAACCGTTGGGAGGAAGGTTCACCGTGTACAGGTAGATCAAGGAAGCTTGACAGACATAATGTTCTGGACGACTTTCAACAAGCTGCAGTTGTCTCCTAACATGTTAAGGCCTTGCATTGGCTGCCTATACAGATTCGCGGGAGACCAGGTGGAGGTGTGTGGACATTTAGAGCTGA
This sequence comes from Phaseolus vulgaris, assembly GCF_051622355.1. Lineage (NCBI taxonomy): Eukaryota > Viridiplantae > Streptophyta > Magnoliopsida > Fabales > Fabaceae > Phaseolus > Phaseolus vulgaris. The sequence continues at coordinate 47,036,413 of NC_143505.1, forward strand.
AAACTACCTTCACGGATGGTAACGTGTCTCATACGGAGAACATCAGGTATCTCGTCGTCAATGCCCCTTCCGCTTATAACATGTTGTTGGGTAGACCTACGCTGAATAGGTTGGGGGCGGTGCCGTCAACGAGGCACATGAAGATGAAGCTTCATGACTTGGCGAGAAAAGTGATTTCCATCAAGTCACACCAGAAGGAGGCCAAGAGGTGTTATGAAAACAGCCTCAAATCGAAGAGAGGGGTATTCATGGTCACTACGCGCCCACCGCACTCAGAGGAGGTTGCCCAGCCCGAGATCAATCACACCAAAATCGCCCGGGCCGAAGCAGAGATTGCCCGTTCAAAGATCGCCCGGGAGAGCCGACCTGAGCTGGTTGGCGATGCAGGGAAAAGAGAGATTGGAGGAAAGGTCTCCAAGCTTGGCAGCACCCTCGACCAAACGGTGCAGGATCGGAGTGCCAAGGTTTGACCTGTCCACCAGGGGGCAAAGGAACGACACCTAGCTGACTTAGAAGAGCTATTTACGATGATAGCTAAGTGCAGGCTGAAGCTGGACCCCGAGAAGCGTGTGTTCGAAATAGAAGCAGGGAAGTTTCTAGGTTTCTTGCTCACAGAGCGTGGTATGGAAGCGAACCCAGAAAGGTGTGTACTGACGAGGCGCATGGCTGTCCCGTCTGGATTTGCGTCAGCCGGAGGAGACACGAGCCTCCCTTACCAAGAGTGTAAAGAGGCGTTCATCAGGATGAAGGAGAACATAGCCGGCCCTCTAGTCCTGTGCAAACTACAGCCAAGCACACCACTTAGCCTGTATTTAGCGGTGACCGACCAAATGATTAGTTCAGTCCTTGTTCAAGAACAGGACCAGTTTAAGAAACTCATATACTTTGTGAGTAAAGTATGGCAAGGGCCTGAGGAAAGATACCAGGTACTACAGAAGGCGGCCTTGGTGGTCCCACGTCAGCTCTCCCCCATGTGGACTGGTTCTTTCAGAGTGACAGAGGTCCTTGGGGACAAAACGTACAGACTTGAGACGCTGGAAGGAGGTGCGATTCCTCGCATATGGAATGCGGTCAACTTCAAGTTTTCTTTCAGTTAAGCAATAACATTGTACATTGTATTAGGGGACACTATTTTCCTTATAAGGGTTTTTTAATGAGGTCACCAAATAAATTTTGATTGAAATATTTTCTCGAGTTTTGTATAATGCAGTTAACAACTTGTTTCCCTTGTGTTAGAGGTCTCGTAAGTGGAAGGGTAGGTTCGTAGAAAACGCCTCCCCCCTTAAGTGAGAACACCAAGGTTGAACGAAATAGTTCACAAGAAAAATCCTCCTTGTCCTTGAGCAAAGCCGAGGTTAGTTAAGAACTTGTTTCCCTTGCGTTAGAGGTCTCGTGAGTGGAAGGGTAGGTTCATAGACAATGCCTCCACCATCGAGTGAGAACGCTAAGGTTGAACGAAAGAGTTCAGCAGATAAATCCTCCTCGCCCTTGAGCGAAGCCGAGGTCAGTTAAGAACTTGTTCCCTTGCGTTAGAGGTCTCATGAGTGGAAGGGTAGGTTCGTAGAGAACGTCTCCCCCCTCGAGTGAGAACGCCAAGGTTGAAGGAAATAGTTCACCAGATAAATCCTCCTTGCCCTTGAGCGTAGCTGAGGTCAGTTAAGAACTTGTTTCCCTTGCGTTAGAGCTCTCGTGAGTGGAAGGGTAGGTTCGTAGAGAACGCCTCCCCCCTGGAGTGAGAACGCCAAGGTTGAACGAAATAGTTCACCAGATAAATCCTCCTCGCCTTTGAGCGAAGCCGAGGTCAGTTAAGAACTTGTTTCCCTTGCGTTAGAGCTCTCGTGAGTGGAAGGGTAGGTTCGTAGAGAACGCCTCCCCCCTCGAGTGAGAACGCCAAGGTTGAACGAAATAGTTCACCAGATAAATCCTCCTCGCCTTTGAGCGAAGCCGAGGTCAGTTAAGAACTTGTTTCCCTTGCGTTAGAGGTATCGTGAGTGGAAGGGTAGGTTCGTAGAGAACGCCTCCCCCCTGGAGTGAGAACACCAAGGTTGAACGAAATAGTTCACCAGATAAATCCTCCTCGCCCTTGATCGAAGTCGAGGTCAGTTAAGAACTTGTTTCCCTTGCATTAGAGGTGTCGTGAGTGGAAGGTAGGTTCGTAGAGAACGCCTTCCCCCTCGATTGAGAACGCCAAGGCGGAATGACCGAGTTCACAGCTAAACACCCCTTTAGCTTTATACAGCAAGGGCAGGGTACCAAAGGCGCTAGTAGAATCATCACGGTGCTAGGCACCACAAGTTAACAGTTGAGTAAGATAAAAAAGCATTTTTTAGTCAAAACAAGATCAAGGAAGTTAAAGCAGCTAAGCATCCGAGCAAGTAAGTTACAAGCGAATAATAGAAACTGTTCATTTGGTAACCAAGTACAAGCTAAGAAGGAGGAGCCCTTGGAATGATCTGCCCGTCTATAACACGGTTTGAGGGTGCGAAAGGTGAGGCGTTCATCTCGGGGTGCGCGCAGGCAACCTGAGCAAGGGCGTCCTCGAACCCCGCATCATAGGCATCAACAACATCCTCGGTCAGCTTAGCCTCAGCTTTTTTGAACCTCTTGGCTTATTGAAGGAGCTCGGCCTCTACACGACCCAACTGCACTTCTTGATTGGTGGACCTATCTTCAAGCTTCGCCATCTTGGCTTTAGATGCCTCAGCCGCCTCTTCCAACTCGATGGCCCGGGTTCACAGGGGCAGGATTTTAGCCTCTAGCTCGACAACCTCTTGGCTCTTGTCATGAAGTCGTTTGGAGAGGTCCTTTTCAGCTTGGCGAAGGCTAGTCAACTCCTGCTTCAGGGCAGTCTCGCGGGTAGCGAACGCTCGGGCCAGCAGGTTCGTTTCCTCCTTAGCTTTGGTCTCTATCAGTGTCACCCTCGCCTCAGTCTTAGTTATGAGGGCGTTGGATTGAGCAAGGAGAGCGCCAAATTTGAGACCCAACCTTTCCCTCGCCGCGGTCTGATTTGAGTCCTCCGTCACCTCTAGTTGTAAGCCTTTGAGGGCATGTTGCAGGATAGTGGGCAGTTCGGGGGCGGATGGGGCTGTAGGGGCATTCTCACCGCCATCTTCAAGCGCGAAGAGGCCAGGGGGCGATGAAGCATTGGGCGTTTGGTCTCAGAGCGATGTCGAGCAACCAGTAGTGGAGGATTGGGAGGCCGTCGCCGTCGTAGGCCTAAGCCTCTTGAAGACCGGCCCCTCAACAGAGTCGTCATCAGATTCGATCTCCACTACCCTTCTCTCACAAGGAGGCGGAGCGAGTGATACTTGGGCGGCGGCAAGAATGACCATGACAATAGGAGTGCAAGGAGTAGGGGAGGGTGCAACAGTGGCAGGGACAAGGGTGTGAGGAGCAGAGGTGCCCACAGCCTCAGACACCCTTTGACAGCGAGTAAGGGCGTCAGCCAGCTTGGCCCGTTTTTCCTCATTCAGCACCATACCTATGTCCAAAATTTAGAATACAAGAGGTTAGGAAGCAATCCGGAACATGGGGGTAAACATACAAATGTAAAGAGGCACAATGTACAAGCATAATAGTATGGTAATAGGCACAACCAAGCAAGACAGGGTGAAGATGATACCAATGTAGCCCTTGAGGGCCTCCACATCATACTCATGCTTGATCAGTTGGACAGTGTTGAACACCGCCCCCAGGCTAGCAAGGACTTGGTAGAATTGTTGGAACAACGTGAGGAGAACTCTCCCTGCCACACCATTGAAACTCACCCAGAGATTCTTCCCTGGACTTTTAGCCTTGAAAAAATGGAGGAAGACATACACAGAGGGAGGATGCCCAAAGTGGTTGCACAATATTGAGAAGGCTTTCACGAAGGCCCAGCTGTTGGGATGCAGTTGGGCGGGGGCCACGTTGATTTTTGTCAACAATGCCCTCTCGAAACCAGTAAGGGGGAGACGTAGCTTAGTTCGTTTGAAGACAATTTGGTACAGGAAAAAGTAAGGCTCTCCATTGTTAGTCCGTTCATCGGAGCACACTGGTTCTCCTTAGCGCAGGGTCAAGCAAAAACATAAGCGTCGCTCTCACGCCCGAAGACACTCCCTACACAGTCAGGCTCTCCGTCCCTGTGTTTCCTCACATCCTCGCTAGATGTGAGGGTAGAGGTCTCGGTGAGAAGCTCCGTAGAGGCCCAGGGGTATAAGGCTTTGTAATCTACCTGGGGTGGAGGGTTGGATGTCGTTTTCGTTCGAGCCATGTCTAAGAAAGCGAAAACAAGAAAAAAAAGGAAACGAAGGTTCAGAAAGGGACTATGGCGTAACTCAGTGAAAACCCAGAAAAACCGCACACTCAAAGAAAACCCGAAAGAACAAAGGAACGGAGAGCAATAGAGAGAGCTTAAATGCAAGGAGTTTAAACAGTCCCAGGCAGTTATCAAGCATCGAAATCGATAAATAAGGGCGATCAATGGGTAAATTGCGTACCTTTTGATCAAGTAGGATGAAAGTCCTGGAATTTGTAGAGGGAAACGCGAGAGCGCTCGAGGAAGAAGACGAAGCAATCAAGGGTGGTTCAGAGAATGACAGAATAGTGATTGGAAACACGTGTTTTCAAATACTTAATGTAAACTAAGAAGCGCAAGCGACGTTAAGCCCTGACTGTTGATCAAAACACGTGTAAACAGTTAAAACATGCTCATAGAGGCTTCACTTCGGCGGGCTATTCATGTCCTGTCATACAGAGCCACGTAGGTCACCAAGGGCGAGAACTTAGTCTCTTCGCTGAACAAGTTACAGCTCGAGATTGAGGGGCTTGTGTACCGACCAGTCCTCGGGCGTCATTGGCCACTGGTAATGTTGGGGGCACGTAAGCGGGGTCCCACGAGCGGCGTAGGTCAGTGTCTCGCGAGGCACGTGCGCCATGGAACCAAAGAGTGGTCAAACATCGGTCACCAGGATGTACCGACGTGCCACTAGGCAGTGTGGAGAGGTCAGACATCGGGCACTCGAACAACAGAGCTGGGCCACGAGAGGTGGATCCCAGACCATATACCAGTTATCAGTAAGGGAGAAGCCTAGGTCACGAGAGTCCATGCCTGCGGAGTGGATGACACATTCAGGCGTAACACAAGTATAGAGCCACTGGAAAGGAGACGACCTGTGAGAGTCACGTTCCAGCAATGAGCTGCATGCATGGCACCTGAAGAGGTAGGGCACTCCCAAGATGGGTGGCCACAGAGATCAGGTGCACGAGGAGGAATCCAGGTGGTCATCCTGTCAGAAGTTGCACAACAGTTAAGGAACCCCACGCGCTAGGTTATCCTAAGAGTGGGTAACAGTGGCGCTGGGGCCCACCCCCTCAGGAAGCCTATTTTGGGTAACGAAAACAGTGGAAACCCTAGGCTATATAAAGGGAAGTAACAAAATTAGTAAGGTACGCTATTCATTTTGCGTCGCTTAACACACACGGTTACACAAAGCTTTACGCTTAACAGTTTTGTTGTTTCATAGGCCTAAGATTGACTTGAGCGTCGGAGTGCAAATGGCTTCTAGGGTGCCCTTTGTCTTTGTGTTTTCAGGTGTTCAATTGGAAGGAAAGCACGAGTGAACGCAGGGATTCTTGGGCCTGAGATTTTCGTAGACGCACGAAGACGTTTTCGGTCAACCGGCAGGAACACTAGTCATTTAAGAAAATGTTTCAGCCTTTGATGTTTAAGGATAGATCTTGGTTCTTTCAAATTTTCACCTTTCAGCCAAAAAAATCCAACACCATTGGAACATTGATTTGCTTCCTGCTCATCTCGTGGATGAAGGTTGTCATGGCTTTTGTATCTCTTGCAAGCCAATTCTCAAGCACTCCATGGTTGCTACTAGGTTGCTCTCGGGCTCTTCTCTTTTTATGTGAGAAGGGTGCCATTTTGGTATTGCTTTAATTGTGAAGAATGAAGAGAAAATAAAAAGATCTAGAGACTGTGTTAGAGAAGGAACCAATTATCATAGTAATATCAATTTACTAGTGATAGAGAAACACAAAGTGAAAGTGTAACCTAGACAGTTTTTAGAGAAGTGTCGGTATGTGTAGGTCACACTTGATTCAAACACAAATTTATATAAATGGAAATAGGTTTAGAAGATGGAGTGTAAGATTAGAGAAAATATTTTGAAAACTAATTTTGTACAGATATTCAGTGTGTAGCAAAATTCAGTTTTAGTTAAAGCAAGAATCTTTTGGAAATCGATTTTCAAATTGAATTTTCATGACCCTATCAATGCATCTTTTTAGTTAAGATTGCCTAGACAGTGTAGTCATCAATCTGCTAGTTAATAATCGCTCATTAATATCAGTTAATGGTCAAAAGAAAAACAAATTGTTTCTCTTTCCTAGTCATACAAGTGATTTTGAACCAGAAAAAAAAAACACGTTTAACAAAGAAACAACATGTTATAATTTTACTGCAAAGAGCAATTCATGCTTATTATGCCTAATTTGTTTCACAAAAAGTTAAACCTATCTTTAGCAAGAGGTTTTGTCAAAAGATCAGTTAGTTGCAGTTCAGTTCCAATCAATTTAATTTCACAATTCCCATTGCCAATATGTTCACATAGAAAATGGTGTCTTATCTCAATATGCTTAGTTCTATAATGCATAACAGAATTTTTAGTCAAGTTAATGGCACTAGTGTTATCACATAAGAGAGGTATTCTACTTAACACATACCAAAGTCACTTAGCTGTTGTTTTAACCATAGAGTTTGAGCACAACAACTTCCTACTGGAATGTATTATGCCTCTACTGTGAAAAGAGCAACACACACTTGTTTTTTACAGTGCCAAGAGATTAAGCTTGACCCAAGCATATGGCAAGTTTTACTTGAGCTTTTCCTGTCTATTTCTCAACCTGCAAAATCTCAATAAAAAAAGCCAGTTAAATTTAAGGATACAATTACATGGATACCATAGGCCAACTTCTTCGATTACTTGTAAGTATTTCATAATCTTGTTAGCAACATTAAAATATGATTTCTTGGGAGAAGATTGAAACCTGACACACATACACACAACAAACATGATATAAGGTCTACTAGCTATTAGATACAATAAATAACCTATTAAACCTCTGTATTTGGTTTGATCAACAGGTTTTCCAATAGGGTCTTGATCAAGGTGACAACTTGTAAAAATGGGTGTGATGATTGCCATGAACTGATCCATCTCAAACTTTCTCAGCAGATCTTTGCAATATTTAGCTTCATTTATAAAGATCCCATCTTTTAGTTGTTTGACTTGTAGACCAAGGGAATAATTCAGCTCCCCCATCATAGACATCTCAAATTCACTCTTCATAACCTCTACAAATGCTTCACATAAACCTTCATTTGTAGAACCGAAAATGATATCATCCACATATACTTGTACACGTATAATGTATTCACCCTTTTTCTTAATGAACATGTCTTGTCGAATGTACCACGACTATAGCCTTGAGACAGTAGAAAATTAGTCAATCTTTCATATCATTGCCTTGGAGCTTTTTTGAGTCCATAGATAGCCTTTTTGAGCTTGAATACATGATCAGGAAATTTGTAATCCTCATATCCTGGGGAAGTCTGACAGCTTTAAGCCTTGCCACTGGTGCATATGTTTCATCATAATCGATTCCCTCTTCCTGGTTGTAACCCTTGGCTACCAGCCTTGCTTTGTTTCTTGTAATAATTCCATGTTCATCCATCTTGTTTCTGTATACCCACTTAGTTTGTACAACATTCATCTCAGATGTTCTTGGAACTAGAGACCATACCTCATTTGTTGTAAACTTATTCAACTTTTCTTGCATAACCAAGATCCAATTGTTGTCTTGTAGAGCTTCATTCAGATTTTTAGGTTCCACTTGTGAAGCAAATGTCATTGTTTTACACAAGTTGTTAAGAGACTTTTTGATAGAGACCTGTCCCGATCAGTCCTCGGTCATCGACTCAGAGGCTGACCTTAAACATCACGCATTGATGCTTGGTAATGGAAGGGGCCACGTGAGGTGGGCCCTAGACGCGCCTACCAGGGGTTTGATTAGTCTCTGAGATTGCTATCCTAAGCCCGATGTTGGAGATCGATATCGAACCTCACCAGTGGAGGGAGAAGATTGGATATCGGTTATCAGGACATTGTAAAGGGCTATGTAAGGTGGGCCCTAGAGTTTTGTTAAGATAACTGTTAAAGACAAGATATATGTGAAAAGCCTAGATCACGAGGGATCCATGCACGTGGTGTGTATGACGCATGAAGGTGAACATGTATGGATAATCCTAGGGGGCGTTAAGGCCCATTAGGGTTAGGGTTTCCAAGGAAGCTGCATGCATGGCACATGAACACTTAGGGCACCCATGAAGCAGATGGCGCGAGAGAATAGGTGCACAAGTTAGTACCCAAGTGGCCACTCAGTCATTCGTTACACTCCAGTTAAGGGAAGTCCATGTGCCATATACGCTAAGATTCTATGAATAGCAGCGCAAGGACATTTTCCAAGGAACTTAGTCAAGGGAAACAACGCAAGGGTAAACCCTAGTTTCAGCCTATATAAAGGGTGCCAAGAACCCTAGTAAGGTACGCAGATTTTATGACTGAAGCTAATATACACACTTGGTGTTTCTTTGCCCTAATACTGACTTGAGTGTCAGAGTGCAAACGGCCGCTAGGGCGCCCCTTTGTTTTTTGCAGATGAGGGGTTTCTTGAACAAGAAGGCACGATTCTCAAGCAATATCGAAGGGTTGTAGCAGTTTTTAGAGTCAACCGACAGGAACATTTTGTCGCCCACCATGGGGCCCGTTAAATCAAGGTCCCACTCGCAATCACGTTAAGAGTCTTTACCAGCACTATGAGGAGTACAAGGCAAGCAGTTGTTGGATCTGTAGGAAGGGTACCCTCCAAAGGGGACAATGTTACCACGCAACAAATATTGGATACGATGCATGCCCTCCAAGAAGAAGTAGCGACATCATGAGTGGACAACGCAGAATTGCGCAGAGGCAATGAAGAACTGCGTAGGGATCTACAACAGGTAGAGGAGCGCGCAGCGGACGAGCGTGCACCACCAGTACCATGCCGTTCTCACGAGCGATCATGAATACAACGTTACCAACAACGTCTCTACGCCCGAAAGTCTCCTTCACCGGAATAGAGGCCCTAGAGGCCATCTCACGGCGTTCCACACCCAAATGATGCTCACAGGAGGATCTGATGTTATATACTGCAAGATGCTCATGAGTACGTTGTCAGGCGCAACGTTGGAATGGTTTGTTAGCCTTCTCGACGGGCACATCACCAACTTTGACCAGTTTGCAGCGCTGTTCACGGAGCAATACCTCATTAACAAAGCCCCCACCCGACTTTCTTATGATGTTTTCGATGTCAAACAATACCAGGGGGATCCATGAAGGATTACCTGAACAAATTTGGGGTCCAAGTGGTGAGATTGAAACTCACTGATGAGGCCATGACGGTGCATGCCTTTGTCAAGGGAATGCTACCTGGGCCTTTCAATGAATCACTGCTAAGGTTCTACCTAAAAATGTTCACGGAGATTAGGTGTCGAGCGTTAGCACACATTGCCACAGATGATCGAGTAACATAGAAGCAAGGTCTCGTCGGTATTGTCCGACCTCGAGCAGTTGCCGGCCTCAGCCTATGAGGGTTCACGAGGCGACCACAGAGAAAAAGGGGGGGAAAAAAACCGTACGAATGGGCCCAGGCCGGGGCACGTGCACGAAGGGATTCTCCCCTAAAACATAATTTCCGAGTGGAGCTCAAGGAGTTGATCGCTATCCCAAACATAGCGGCAAGACTGAAGGTATCAGCGAAGACCGATAGGAAGATGGGGCCCAACAAGAACGCTTGGTGTGAGTTCCACTAGGCCAATGGCCACTACATACGTAATTGCTTGGCCTTGGTGCATCAACTAGATGAACTGGTGAAGAGCGGTTTCTTGAAAGATTACCTTCAAAAGCCGCAGGACGACCAGGCGTTGGTAGCTGCAAGGGCGGATCAGGGGCACGAGGTGCCTATCCACGGGGAGATAAACACTATCTCGGGAGGGTTCTCGGGAGGAGGGTGCACTGCCTTCCAGATAAAGAAGTACGCACGAGGGGTAATGGCAGTGAAGGTACAACAGGCGGACCTGATCCCCGACGTCGACCTCACCTTCACGAAGGCTGATCTCCGGGATATCGTACCTCACGATAATGATCCGGAGGTAATTTCACTGGTTAAAGTAGGGAGAAGGGTGCACCGTGTCCTCATAGACCAAAGAAGTTTTGCAGATGTGATGTTCTTGACGACCTTCAACTAGTTACAGTTGTCCATGGACCAGTTAAGGCCCTACACCGGATGTTTGTATGGTTTTGCAGGGGACGAGGTGGAGGTTCGTGGGCACATCGAGTTGAGGACAACATTTACGGATAGCGCGTCTTCGTGCACTACTAGCATCAGGTACCTCGTTGTTAACGCTCCCTCAGCTTATAACATACTGTTAGGAAGACCAGCTTTAAACAGGTTGGGAGCTGTTCCCTCCACAAGGCACATGAAGATGAAATTGCCTTCCCTTGAGGGGTAGTGATCACCATCAAATCTGACTAGAAAGAGGCGAAGAGGTGCTATGAAAACAGCCTCAAGACGAAGTGAGGGGTGTTTTTTGTTACTACCAGGCCACCAAGGGAAGACGGAGTGACCCACAAAAAGATCACCCGAGAAAACTGACCCGAGCCCACGAGAGGTGTGGTGGAGAAGGAGATCGGTGGGAAGATGTTCAAACTTGGGCAGTCCTTGAGCAAGGAGTCACAGGAGTAGGTTGTTGAGGTCATAGCGCGACACCTCGACGCGTTCGCGTGGATCGCCGCCGACATGCCCGAAATTGACCCTGATTTCCTGTGTCATCGTCTCACCATGGACCCCAAGGTATGACCTGTCCGCCAGAGAAGGCGAAAGTTCAACAAAGAAAAGCGTCAGGTCATACGGGAAGAAACGAAGAAGCTACTAAAGGCTGGCCACATCAGGGAAATCCAATATCCCGAGTGACTAGCCAACGTGGTACTAGTAAAGAAAGCCAATGGAAAATGGAGGATGTGTGTCGATTTCACGGACCTCAACAAGGCCTGCCCAAAGGATTCTTACCCGCTGCCCAGTATTGATGCTCTGGTGGACAGCGCCTCTGGATGCAAGTTACTCAGCTTTCTGGATGTCTTCTCTGGGTACAACAAGATTATGATGCACCCTAGGGACGAATGCAAGACCGCGTTCATGATGGAATTATGTTGCTATTGCTATAAGGCCATGCCCTTTGGGCTAAAAAATGCAAGGGCCACCTACCAGCGGCTGATGGACAGAGTGCTAGCACCTTTATTTCTAGTGCCTGAAGAGAAACAGCAGGTTCGTTTGGACCCGCGAGTGTGAGGAGGCGTTTGTAAAATTAAAGGAGTACTTGGCCGACCCACTAGTGTTGTGCAAGCCAGAGCTAGGTATCCCTCTCCGCTTATACTTCGCAGTTACATAAAAGGCGATTAGTTCAGTCTTATTGTAGGAGCAAGACCATAAGAAGAGGCCAATCTATTTCGTCAGCAAGGTATTGTAGGGGCTAGAGGTGAGATACCAGGCCTTAGAAAAAGCAACCTTAGCGGTCGTATTCTTAGCAAGAAGACTTTGCCACTACTTTTGTGATGGCAGACCTTCCAATTCGCAAGGTCCTGCAAAAGCCAGATGTAGCTGGAAGAATGGTACGATGGGCGGTGGAACTGTCTGAATTCGACATACACTACGAACCTAGAGGCCCCATCAAGGGTTTGATCTATGCCGACTTCGTAATGGAGCTCTCCTCGGCAACCAGATACCAAGAAGGGGCAGATTTCTGGGGGGTACTCTCTGTAGATGGTTCCTCAAACCAACAAGGTAGTGGAACAGGTGTTATCTTGGAGGGACCGAATGGGTTGCTGATTGAGCAAGCCCTACGATTCGTGACCCTCTGGGAGGCTGATGAACCAATCCATGGCCATCCCAGTCAAAGTGCTCATAAAGAGCTTGCATCTCACGGCATCAGAACCGCCTACCAGCATCATCTGCGTGTGGAACGCAGTAAGGTGTGCCTCAGATCTTCCATCCCTTTGAAGGTTACTTTGGGCCCCGAGAACATGTTGAGGATTGCTGCCTCTAGGATTGCTTGTGAGAATGGTGTTGAGAATTCTCTGGGTGGGGTGGCGGTCTCAGGTTCATCTACGTCTCCGCTTTCGATGCTGCCATTGCTTCCTACAGCCCTTGCTTCATGCCCATGAATTGTTGCATGGTCATCTCTTCACTCCTAGCGCGTGCAGGTCTCATGTTCGTGGCTTTCTGGAAACATTCTTAACTTATCTGGGTTTTGAGAACTGGAACTGAAAAAACTTGTGTAGTGGGACTGATGTTTTATATCGGCCCCACGGTGGGCGCCAAATGTTCCCGCCGGTTGACTTGGGTTGTCTTTATGCGAGGCTTGTCCTCACGAGCTAGGGCACCTTCGTTCTGCTCCGTCTGTGAATACCTGAAAAGAAGTGAACAAAGGGGCGCCCTCGCGGCCGTTTGCACTCCGACGATCAAGTCAGCTAGCGAGAAACATCAAAGGTGACGCACCTCCATATCGGAACACCGTAAGGAATGCTCTGAAGGTGGTCGAAAAATAACTAAATGACTGAAACTGTGTTGCACTAATCGTCTTGTGCACACAGTGGGTGCGCAGCGAAAACAACTAGGGTTTGTGCTCTGTGTAATGCTACGAGAATTAGGTCAAAACTCGGATCTCTTTCAAATGTCCCCCGGTCCCTTTTTATACACCCCTCATATTTAAAACGCGTTAAAGCGCATTGAAAGCGTATAAAAATATTCCTTGGAACATCCAAATCTTAACTGAATTAACGCGTACCTTAGCAAACTTTCACTAAAACATTGAAGAACACGTGTTTATTGCCACGTGCTCTTCTGACTTGATCGTTATTCAACGCAGAGGGTCCCACAGCGCCGCAACCCAGCTTAGGGTTATTCCATTATGTGAGTCCTCTTTCCTCGAAGTGCTTCTGGCGCGTGGGTTGACTTCCTGGGTGCCGACTCGTGCGCCCCAACCTCTGGCCACTCACCTTGGGAGTGTATATGCCTTTCTCTCGTACCATGCACGTGGTTCTCCCTTGGGCGTGGCCCTCTCATGGGTCGTATCTGTCCCAGGGTTTCCCAGCGGTGGCGTGGGTACTTCACGAGTTAGGTTACTCCCTACTAGTACTAAGACTGAGGCCTTGAAGTTACCTTTTTCTTTCTCTTTGTCACCATTCTGAGCTGTCAAGGAGGCCCAAGCCCTCCTTCTGATGTCTTGATTCGGCTATTGTCTTATCTTGGTGATGCCTTTACCTGGCGACGCCTTTCTTGGGCGACGCCTTTGCGAGGCGATGCCTTTCTTGGGTGACGCCTTTGCGAGGCGACGCCTTTACCTGGCGATGCCCCAAGCGGTCAACTTGTTGACTTCCTTTCCCTTCTGTGAGGCCCTCGAGCGGTCCACTATGTGTTGACTTTGACTTTTGGTCAATGCTCAAGGACGGGACGGTACAATTCGCTTTCAAGGCCAGCAACAACCAAGCAGAGTATGAGGCCCTGATCGCATGAATGTTGTTGGCTAAGGAGATGGGAGCAAAGGGGTTGTTGGCAAAGAGTGACTCTTTGTTAGTTACAGGCCAAGTCACGGGGGAATACCAGGCTAAAGACCCTCAGATGGCCGCATACCTAGAATATGTCCAAGTTCTAAAAGAGTCGTTCGAAGTGTTTGAGTTAGTCCACGTGCTTAGGGAACAGAATGCCCGATGATGACTTTTTACGGCAAGTGCACCGCGTTTGTCAAAAGTAATAATTGTCCCTAAGGACGGATATCGATCCCACAAGGAACAGTGAATTATCAAGTACAATAATCGCTAAATATAAAAACAGAACAATTAAAAGAGTTTTAAATTAATTGTGTTGGTATTGATCAATAAGAAAACAAACAAAGAATTAGTTGTTTCAATTGGAAAAATAAGGATTAGTTTCATCTCTCTCACTCTCAAGTATTATGATTAGCATGTCAATATTAAGTTTTTGATTGAAATTGATGCCCGTATAAAAATCATTTATATCGATTCCTCGCATATAAAATCCTTAAGAATGTCCCCTAACTATCGATCCCTCGCATAATTATAAGAACAACTTAGAACAAAGCTCAGACGTTTAATAGCAATTAACATTTTAAGTCTATTCCTAGCACTCAAATATGTTAAGTATTGTTGTTTAGGTCCGAACCCTAAAAATACCTCCCGGTCAGATTTAAGATTCTCAATTTGTCACGGAAAATTAAAAGTAAAACAACAATACCAATAATCAATCAAGAACTGAATATTAATATATAAAATATCACCTCAATACATAAGAGTTTGAGCAGATTACTCCCAATCCCAAAGGGTAGAATTAGCCACGCATACTTCTATCACCTTCCATTCTCCCAATTGGGTTACAATTCACTCTATGGTGTTTTCCTCTCAATCTGGCACCTTAAGGTTGAGCCTCTAGCCCTCTATTTATCCTAGTTTTCTAGGGTTAGGTTGTTTCCTATGTCGCGCTAATGGGCTAAATGATAAAACATAAAAAAAAGCCCAATCTTTCTTTGCATCTTTTTCCATTCTGGGACCTTCTATCTTTATCTTTTTAGCTCAAATCATTCATCTTTAATCCAAATCTTCAATCTTCCTTAGAAATCTGCAATTAACACCAAATTTGAGAATAAAATACTCTTATTCAAATAAAGATCATAAAAAAATGTAAAAAGGTATAAATTCATAACTTAGGAATTATTTTATATGTAAATTAGCAATAAATCCTCATAAGTGCCTATATTTTAATATGAAATATTACTGAAATTAGACACTTATCACCCGAGCAGATCTGCTTGCAAAGCTAGCCAGTTCGGGCAAGGAAGGCAGACAGAGGATGATGATTCAAGAGACCCTAAAGACACCTCGAATCACCACGGGCAATGTGGCAGAAATTCAATAGGTTAGCACATCGGAAGGGACGAAGAGGAGTCATCGATCGCTAACGCAAGAGAAAGTGAAAACACCCAGAATAAGCAAATACCCGGTTGTTGGGGAAATAGCGCCGCAATTTTACCCGGTTGAATAAGGAGAAACCTGGATGACGGCCTACCAGCGCTACTTAGCCGAAGAAATACTCCCATTAGAACCCGCAGAAGCTTGAAAAATCAGGAAAAACTCGAACAAGTACACCCTGATCGATGGGAAACTATTCAGGCACGGATTCACCCATCCTATACTGGTATGCGTGGACAGTGAGCAATGCACGCGCATCATGGCATAACTACACGAAGGGATTTGCGGTAGCCACATCAATGGCCGATCTCTCTTGTTAAAGGCCATTCGGGCATGGTATTACTGGTCAACCATGAAGGAAGATTGCACGAGATACGCCCAACGGTGCAAGCAGTGCCAACTGTTGAAGCTGGAGGAAGCTTCTTCCCTACCAAGGCTTGATGTGTGTTTGATGAAGAAAATGGCTTGAGTGCTTTGAAGATTGTAATAAGTTTTTAGATTCATTTGTAATTAGGCTTGTAAGTGTGTATGATTGCCTTTTGCTGTATAACCTATCCTAGATGCCTAACCAAGTCTAGATCAAGCACATGATGTGGTTAAATGGTTTTTGAAAAGCTTTTTAAAATGATTTTAAAAGTTTTAAATCAGTACACAAATAAATCTGGGCCGAGACGACGTTGACGGCGCGACCTCTTCAGCGACTGGGCGCCCTCGCTGCTCCTGAAGAGCTTGACGCAGCTCTTCAGTTACTTTGCTAAGCTCGTCATTCCTGGCCCGAGAGGCGACCAGGTCCTCATGCATTCTCGCCTGCTCTATACGCGAGGCTTCCACATTCGCCTGCAACGAACGCATGATTTCCACCATCTGCGCCATAGTCATGGTGCTGGCGCCTTCAGCAGCAACGGGCGCAACTGGACTTGAACGGTTGCTTCTCATTTTTCTCATGAAAACTCGGCAAATCACAGAGTGCAATGAACAACACTTCCTTCAGCGACGATCGATTCGACGATCAATCGGTCAAAACTTCGCGAAACTCCGAAAGAAAACTCAAGAACACAGCGAACCTCCACAGAACCCTGCAACTCCACCAGAAACCACCGCTTCTCCCACGAAAAACCAAACGAGCCAAAGAGCTCAGATCTCACCGAACAAATCTCGCGTAAGCAGCAGAAAACTTCACCTCACCGAACAGAAACCCAAACGAACGGTGGAAAACGCGAAATCACCGAACAAACCTAGATGAACAGCGAACAATGGTTGCACCAGCACGCAACCACACAGAAAACTGCAAAAACCTCCAAGAACTCACGCTGTGGATGGGAACAGGTTTTACACGGCCCCACGGTGGGCGCCTGATGATCCTGCCTGTTGACCAAAACGTTGGAGCTTGCCTCGTCAAACTTGGATCGACGTGTGCGCCGCGTCAACCTCCGTCCTTCGCCGCGATCCACCTCAAGAACCTGCAAAAGAACAGAATGGCGCCGCTGCGGCCGATCGCACTCCAACGCCCAAGTCAGTGACTGAACCACCAAATACTTCAAGAGTAACACTCAAGAACTCTCGAGGAACCGTGAACCAGTTCTCTCTCAGTATACTCAAAAACTCGCAAGCGTAAAGAAGACAATCTGAACGTGCGTACCTCAGAAGTTCGTTGGGAAACCCTTATATACCTGGACACTTTCTCTCTCCTGGCAGTTACACATCTGGACACGTGGCTCGCATCCAGCTGTACACGTGCCATCATCTGGAGCCTCCTTGACTTGGGCGCTACTTCTGACTCTCCTTTGGCTAAGTTACTTGTGCATGATACTACTCAGTGCATAGCTGTCCTGGAGTGCGATTTCTACTGGATTGGCGAGCTAGGGTGCCTTCGTACACACCTTCCCTGTGGTCTCGCCGGCCGCCTTCAAAATCTGCACCACCTTCATCTTTGGCGATGTGCTTGCTTCGGCGATCTCTAATCACTTGGTCGCCTGGGTTTACATCTGGTGACTTCATCTTCAACCCGGTGACCGCCGGTTCTGGTGTGCTGGAGATCGGAGCACGCCAACTTAATAACTGGCGACTACACGAGCCTCCCGACCTCCTTCCCTTCTGCCAACCTGGCGTCTCATCAACACGCCTATACAATAGCTTGATGCCACGTCATCACTTCCGACTACTAGAAATAGTTCGCATAGGTTAGAACTCACCTCAACGTCTAAGTCTTTACTTTGACATTACCTCTGCTAACTGTTTCTGGGCGTCTTGTGTGTTGTGCACAAGACTTTGGTTTTATTTTCTGCACCACTTATCTGCCTTTGCTGCATACTGACTTATGCGTTTATTTTTCTCTCCGAGCTAACCCATGTATCTTTGCTTTATGCAGATCGTATGTTGGGCCAGGGCAAACTTGCTGAACTGAGGGCGCTCGCCCGAGCCCACGGGTTGGCATCGGGTTCCCAGACCGTGCCAAACTCAGTGGTGGAGATCGCCACCTAAAGGCCCAACTTCCTCCGAGGCCCAGCCCGCCAATCAGCGCAAAAAGCTTATCCTCAGGAAACCAAAGAGGAAAACCCCTCAAGTGGTTCACGAGGAAGAAGAAGAAGATGACGAGGCGACTGAAGATGGCCTTGTCACCAAGAGGAAGAGGGTGGCGCCTTCTTCACCATCTGCTCCACCTCCTCCCCCAACATCAACACCACCTTCCACACCCGCTCCGCCTCCAACATTGCTTCCTCCACCAGCTCCCACCTCGCCAGTCCAAGCGATTCCTCTGGCGTCTGCACCCCCTGTGGTTGAGGCCATCGAGCCTAACTTCATGGAGAACCCCCCGAGCGCCTCCACGCCTTATGTATCAGCTGGAGGGGGTCCTCCTTCAAATGCCTCAACTGCAAATGCTGCACCAGTCGGGGATGAGGGTGCCCACAACTCTCCAATCCTTATCACTGAATCCCCGACGTCGCCACCACGCCAGGAAGCACTCATTGAACAACCAACTCAAGAAGGTGGCGGCGAGAACCAACAACAAGCCCCCCCGGTGCCTCCACCAGCAAACCTCTCTCTTGAGGTCAAAAGGGTATGGGAGCCATTCTCAGCAAAACTGAAGATGATGGCGGAGGATTTCCCCTCCATCATATCTAAAGCTGTGGAGAGTTCTACTAGGAAGCTCCAGGATGACCTCTTCGCACTCCGAACTGAGAATAGCACCATAAGGATTGAGGCGGAGAGGTTATCCTGCAATCTTACACTCGCCGAGATCGAACACTCCCGAGTAGAAGATGCTATGAGCACCGAGCTCCGGGTGGCGCGCAAGGAGGCCACCGATCTACGCCATAAGGTGCAGCTTTTGGCTCAAGAGAAGATTGAGCTGGAGAGCAAGCTGGTGCCCTATCGCGTCAAAGTGGCTGACCTGGAGGCGTTGATCAAAGCAGACGCCGCCAAGGTAAAGAACCTCGAGAAAAGGTCAGCCGATCGGGAGGTCTTCTTGGGGAAGGTGGAGAAAGAAAGAGACGACACCGTGGCAAAGCTCGCCGAAGCCAACGAAGAAAACGGGAAGATCGCCGCTGAACTGGCCCAGGTGCAGGCAGAATCCAAGAAGGTTGCTGAAGACCTTCTTCAAGCTTGGGAAACCATTGAAGAACTCAAGAAGCAAGCTGAAGAGCTGAAGCAGCAGAACGAGGGGCTAAAGAAACAGATCGAAGAACTTGATCTGAGCTCTGCCCAGATTCTCGCTGCTGGATTCGAGGCCGCCCGGGAACAGTTCGCCTGCCTGTACCCCGATTTGGATCTTACCATGGTGTCTCTCAACAACGAGGTGGTGGACGGGAAGGTTGTTCCTGCTGAAGACTGATTGCTTCCCTCCATCCACGATCTTTATGCTTTCCCCCTACACATAATTGTAATGAACTTTCCCTTTTTCTGTATATGTACCTTGAACTGATCGCACTTTATTATAAAGTCTCTGTATTCTTCTTGTAACTTCTTCGTCTGCTTTATCTCTTCTTGTATAATTTTCTTCAAGAAATTAACTTAGCAATTTCGTAAGCGCGATTATATACTTAACTGCTTCGAACCACTGACTTTCGAGTAACAATTACTTCTAACAACTTGTAATCTCAAGGCAATGAACCTTAGCGTAAAATCGCTCTTTAAATAACAAACTTCAACTCAACTAACGGCTTAAGACACCGCTCATCTGATCTGCCTTATCAAAACGGGTCTTGACTTTCTCGCCCTTGCTTGAACTTTTCCTGGTCGCCAAAGACTCTTGGCGATATCAGCTTCTTCCTGCCTTCACAACTTGGCCATTGTTCCTTTATCTGGGGGGTAGAGGCGCCTTTCGGATCCTTCTCTACCTTCCTGAGCTTCAGAACAAAAGACCGGGTGGCTAGGCGTTCTCTTCGAACCTACCTTAGCCACCCTCCAAACTTCTTCCACCCTTCACACCATACCTGAACTCGTTCGAGACGATAAGGATTTTATCTTGCCTGAACTCGCTCATCGGCGAGAAGGTCTTTAACTCGCCTGAACTCGCTCATAGGCGAGAAGGTCTTTAACTCGCCTGAACTCGCTCATCGGCGAGAAGGTCTTTAACTCGTGCCTCTACATTACCCCAGGGGTTACATCTTCTCTCCTCCAGAAACACTGAGGACTTTTCACTGGTGCCTCTACATTGCCCCAGGGGTTACATCTTCTCCCCCCCAGTAACACTGAGGACTTTTCACTCTTCCTCGCCTGCACTCGCTCGATGGCGAGGAGGTCTTTATCTCGCCTCAGAACGCGCGAGGGCGTTGAGGTCTTTTAACTGGTGCCTCCGATCGCCGAAAGATGATGAGGACTTAGAAACTTTTTAGAAAGCATGCAATATATCTTTAACTTGCCTTAAATCACATATAAGTGACAAGGTCTTTCTTCAAAACTTTCGGAAAACATCAAGCATGCAATCTAAAATACCTCAAACTTCGAAAACTCTTCTTTATTGGGTGGCCTCATTAAAAACCCTCCTTAGGGAAAAAAGAGTGCCCCCTTCAAACTGTTTTAACAGAAACATTGTAATATAACTTCGTGTTTGTCTTTACTTACAAAGTTCTTAACTGTAATATAACTTGAGGTGCGTGGCGTTCCAAGTGCGAGGAATCGCCCCTCCTTCCAATGTTTCTAAGCGGTAGGCGCCGTTCCCGAGCGCCTCGGTTATTCTGAACGGTCCCGTCCACTTAGGCGACAGCTTATTCTCCATCTCGTACTGGTGGGCTTTCCTCATCACCAGGTCGCCCTCTTTGAACTGTCTCGGCATCACCTTCGAGTTATATCTTCGTTCAATCCTTCTCTTCACCGCCTCAGCTTTCAATCTCGCCTCTTCCCTGACCTCATCCAGTAAGTCCAGGTTCAACCTTCTCTCCTCATTTGAGTCTTCCTCCACGAAGTTCTGGAATCTCGGCGAGCCCTCCTGGATCTCTACTGGAATCATTGCGTCGCACCCATAGACCAAGCTGAACGGGGTCTCATGGGTTCCTGACTGCTCGGTGGTCTATACGGGGTACCTCCTCAGCCCAACTTCCTTTGGCTTTCTCTAGCCTTCTCTTCAACCCTCTCAGCAGCACCCGATTGGCTGACTCTACTTGGCCATTCGTCTGAGGGTGCTCGACGGATGCAAACACTTGTTGAATTCCCACCCCCTCGCACAGCTTCTTCAACAGGTGACTTGCAAACTGAGTCCCATTGTCCGAGACCAGGCGCTTGGGCACACCAAACCGGCACACAATATTCTTCCACACGAAACCCTCGATCTTGTGTGCGGTGATCTGGGCCACTGGTTCTGCTTCGATCCACTTGGTAAAATATTCAATTGCCACCACCAAGTACTTCATCTACCTGATCGCCAGCGGGAATGGTCCCAGGATGTCGATTCCCCATGTATGAAACAGCCAGGGGCTGTAAATCGACTTCAACTCCTCGGGAGGCGCCTTGTGCCAATCGGCGTGCTGCTGGCATTGCTTGCAGCACTGCGCATACCTCTTGCAATCTTCTCTCATCGTTGGTCAGTAGTAACCTGCACGGAGAGTCCTTGCGGCCAGAGCTCGACCCCCGACGTGGCTTCCGCATATCCCTTCATGGAGCTCTGCCATAATTCTCGTACATTTCTCGCCATGCACACATTCCAGGAGTGGGTGAGTGAACCCAAACCTGTACAACTCGCCATCAATCATCGTGAATTTGCTAGAATTCTTCTTTATCTTCCTAGCCTCTGTCGGATCCAGCGGGAGAAGGCCATCCGCCAAGCATCGTTTGTACTGCGACACCCAGGTGTCTGGCTCATGCGTAGCGCAGACCTGCGTCATGTTAACCCTCTCCCCCCGACATGCTCTTATTCTTGGCGACCTCAAGGTCTCTTGAGTCAGGGATCTGTGACTCCTCGCCGCTTTCTCCGTCGACTTGCTTATCTGAAGAACCAGGTGATCTGCCACAAATGCTCTCGGCGTCTTCAGAGTTTCTTGAATCACCGTCCTCTGCCTACCCCCCTTGCCTGAACTGGCGAGCTTAGCTAGCAAGTCAGCTCGGGCATTCTGCTCTCTGGGCACATGCACCACCTCAAAGGAGGCAAATGAACTCTTCAATTCCTGTACATACTCTAGGTAAGCCGCCATTTGTGGATCTTTAGCCTGGAACTCGCCTGTTACTTGCCCCGTGACTAGCAGCGAGTCACTCTTTGCCATCAACACCCTGGCTCCCATCTCTTTAGCCAACAAGATCCCGGCGATCAGCGCCTCATATTCTGCTTGATTGTTGCAGGCTTTGAAGGCAAACCTCAAAGATTGTTCGATCAGCACGCCGTTGGGTCCCTCCAAGATGACCCCAGCACCGCTACCTTGCTGGTTTGACGATCCGTCCATTGAAAGCACCCAACGGAAGACATCCCCTTCAACTCGTGTCGCTTCAGACGAGAGCTCGACAACGAAATCTGCGAAGATCTGCCCCTTGATCGGACCTCGGGGCTCATACTTAATATCAAACTCCGACAGCTCTACTGCCCACTTCACCATCCTTCCCGCAACATCGGGCTTCTTCAAGACCTTCTGGATGGGCAGGTCAGTCATCACCAGAATTGTGAAGCTATGGAAATAGTGGCGTAACCTCCTCGCCGAAAATACCACAGCCAGTGCAGCCTTTTCCAGGGCCTGATATCTCGTTTCGGGGCCCTGCAACACCTTACTAACAAAATAAATAGGCTTTTGAGCCTGATCTTGGTCCTGGGCGAGCACTGCACTCACCGCCCTCTCAGTTACAGCGAAATACAACCTGAGAGGGGTTCCCACCAGCGGTTTGCACAAAACCGGCGGGCTCGCCAGATATTCCTTAAGCTTGACGAAGGCTTCCTCACACTCCTTCGTCCAGGCAAATTTGTTATTGCGCCTTAAACACTGGAAATAGGGATGGCCCTTCTCTCCGCTAGCTGACACGAAGCGAGACAGGGCGACCATCCGACCTGTAAGCTGTTGTACTTCCTTCACGGTGGCGGGGCTCCTCATCGCCAAGATGGCGGCACACTTATCAGGGTTGGCTTCTATTCCTCTCTCAGTTAAGAGGAAACCCAAGAACTTCCCAGCCTCCACGCCAAAGATGCACTTCTCGGGATTCAGCTTCAACCTAAACTTGGCGATCGTAGTGAACAACTCCTCCAAGTCTGCGACGTGCTTGCTTTTCTCTGGCGAGGTCACAACCATGTCATCCACGTACGCTTGCACATTCCTTCCCAGCATTGGTGCAAGTACCCGATCCATCAACCTCTGGTACGTGGCCCCCGCGTTCTTCAGCCCAAACGGCATCACCTTGTAGCAGTAGCACGATCTCTCGGTCATGAAGGCAGTCTTCTCTTCGTCCATGGGATGCATCTTGATCTGGTTATACCCCGAGAAGGCATCCAAGAAACTCAACAACTTGCACCCTGCAGCACTATCCACCAGGGCGTCTATGCTTGGTAAAGGATATGAGTCCTTTGGGCAAGCCTTATTCAGATCGGTGAAATCGACGCACATGCGCCATTTCCCGTTGCTCTTCTTCACCAGTACGTCATTGGCCAGCCAGTCAGGGTACTGCACCTCCCTGATATGGCCTGCAACAAGGAGTTTCTGCGTTTCGTCTCTAATCGCCTGCCTCCTCTCCTCGTTGAACTTCCTTATCCTCTGCCGCACTGGTCTCACCAAGTTGTCCATCGCCAAATGATGGCACAAGAAGTCGGGATCGATCCCGGGCATG
This sequence comes from Phaseolus vulgaris, assembly GCF_051622355.1. Lineage (NCBI taxonomy): Eukaryota > Viridiplantae > Streptophyta > Magnoliopsida > Fabales > Fabaceae > Phaseolus > Phaseolus vulgaris. The sequence continues at coordinate 47,059,773 of NC_143505.1, forward strand.
TCTGAAGCGGACCATGCAAACGCATCCAGATGCCGCTCTATCACCTTGGCGATCTGGTCCTGGAGCTCGACCTCCAGAGATCTTCCCAGCTTGAAGATCTTTCCTCTGATCTCTCTTTCGAGCCACTGCTCGACGGGTTTTGGCCTGGTCTCTCTGGCGATCACCGCCCTGGCGATCCCCAGCTCCCTCGCCTCTTCTTCCTCCAGACCGGCGTTCCCCTCCCCCAGCTCAGCATCCACCATCTCCACGTCTCTTCCGGCGGTCTCTTCCATTACCGTCGATCTGGGCTTCACACCAGGAGGCAGGGTGGTTGTCACGTAACTCACAGACCTTTTGTTTTTCAGGCTATTCTCATAGCACTTCTTCGCTTCTTTCTGGTCGGATTTGATGGTGATCACCACGCCCTCCATAGACGGCAACTTCACCTTCATGTGCCGGGTCGACGGTATAGCGCCTATTCTGTTGAGCGTGGGTCTTCCCAGCAGAATGTTGTATGCTGAAGGAGCGTTCACGACAAGGTACTTGATTTTTTCTGTCCTCGAATCCACCTCATCTGTAAACGTAGTCCTCAACTCAATGTACCCCCTGACCTCTACCTGGTCGCCAGCGAAACCATACAAACACCCTCCATAGGGCCTCAGCTGGTCAAGGGGTAGCTCCAACTGCGTGAAAGTCGGCCAGAACATCACGTCTGCCGAGCTTCCTTGGTCCACCAGAACCCTGTGGACCTTTCTTCCTGCCGTGATCAACGAGATGACTATGGGATCGTTGTCATGAGGCACAACGTCCCGAAGATCTTGCTTGGTGAACGTAATGTCCACATTCGGCGAGTGGTCTTCAAACATATCCACCGTCATCACAGACCTCGCGTACTTCTTTCTATGTGATGCGGTGCATCCACCACCCGAGAAACCCCCTGCAATGGTGTGGATTTCCCCGTGCGTAGGCATCTCGTGCTGCTGAGTCTCTCCACCTGCTGGTTGGGAGCTCGACGCGCCCCCCGCCCTTCTGTCCAGCAAGTAGTCGTTTAGGAACCCGCTCTTGACCAGATCGTCGAGCTGGTATCCTAAAGCCAAGCACGAATCCACGGTGTGGCCAAAGCCCTGGTGAAACTCACACCAGGCGTCTGGCTTTGGTCCCAGCACCTTGTCGCCCACCTTCTCGGGCGCTTTCAACCTAGCTGATATATTGGGAATGGCGATCAGGTCCGCCAATCCCATGACAAACTTGTGCTTCGGCGGGCGATTGTACTCCCGTCGTGCTGGTTGCGGGCGTCCTTGGCCCCTGCCCTTATTCTTCCTTGGATCATAAGGATGGCGAGTCCTCTGATCCCTCCTGGCCGCCGCCGTCTCCAGCACCCTCTGTGGCTGGATCCTGGTCTGGGCACGTGGCCTAGCGGGAGCCACGCTTCCTCTTTTCTCGGCGACTTCACTCTCATCGGCGATGTGGGCCACCGCAAGTCGCCTAACCTCAGCAAACGTGGCAGGGTGAGCCCTGATCAATGCCTCGCAGAATGGTCCCGGCAGCACGCCCTTCTTGAATGCGTAGACCAGCATTTCTTCATCTTTGGCTGGCGATCGGACCATCTGTGCCCTAAAACGATTCAGGTAGTCCCTGAGGGACTCTCCCTGATACTGCCTTATGTCGAACAAATCATAAGACACCCTGGGCGGTGCCTTGTTCACGATGTACTGCTCGACGAAGATTTTCGAAAACTGTTGGAAGTTGGTTATGTGACCTGTAGGCAAGCTCACAAACCATTCCAGCGCCGTTCCCTGGAGTGTGCTCACAAACATCTTGCAGTACACTGCGTCTGACCCTCCTGACAGCATCATCTGCGTATGGAACGTGGTGAGATGAGCTTCAGGATCCTCCACGCCAGTGAAAACAGCCTTCACAGGTACCACACTCGCAGGGATAGAAGTGTCGGTAATCGCCTGAGCGAAAGGCATAGGAAAAACACGAGGCGACGTTGACGGCGCGACCTCTTCAGCGACTGGGCGCCCTCGCTGCTCCTGAAGAGCTTGACGCAGCTCTTCAGTTACTTTGCTAAGCTCGTCATTCCTGGCCCGAGAGGCGACCAGGTCCTCATGCATTCTCGCCTGCTCTATACGCGAGGCTTCCACATTCGCCTGCAACGAACGCATGATTTCCACCATCTGCGCCATAGTCATGGTACTGGCGCCTTCAGCAGCAACGGGCGCAACTGGACTTGAACGGTTGCTTCTCATTTTTCTCATGAAAACTCGGCAAATCACAGAGTGCAATGAACAACACTTCCTTCAGCGACGATCGATTCGACGATCAATCGGTCAAAACTTCGCGAAACTCCGAAAGAAAACTCAAGAACACAGCGAACCTCCACAGAACCCTGCAACTCCACCAGAAACCACCGCTTCTCCCACGAAAAACCAAACGAGCAAAGAGCTCAGATCTCACCGAACAAATCTCGCGTAAGCAGCAGAAAACTTCACCTCACCGAACAGAAACCCAAACGAACGGTGGAAAACGCGAAATCACCGAACAAACCTAGATGAACAGCGAACAATGGTTGCACCAGCACGCAACCACACAGAAAACTGCAAAAACCTCCAAGAACTCACGCTGTGGATGGGAACAGGTTTTACACGGCCCCACGGTGGGCGCCTGATGATCCTGCCTGTTGACCAAAACGTTGGAGCTTGCCTCGTCAAACTTGGATCGACGTGTGCGCCGCGTCAACCTCCGTCCTTCGCCGCGATCCACCTCAAGAACCTGCAAAAGAATAGAATGGCGCCGCTGCGGCCGATCGCACTCCAACGCCCAAGTCAGTGACTGAACCTCTTTCCTTGAAGTGATACACAGAGAGCAGAGGTAGCTTGGTCTTCCCAATAAGCCCCTCTCGTGCAAGTTCACCAAGGCGAAGAATAGTATGGTTCGCCAAAGTAAATGAACCTTTTTCCTTGAAGTGATACACGGAGAGCAGAGGTAGTTTGATCTTCCCGATAAACCCCTCTCGTGTAAGATCACCAAGGCAAAGAATAGTATGGTTCGCTAATTAAATGAACCTCTTACCTTGAAGTGATATGCGGAGAGCAGAGGTAGTTTGGCCTCCCCAATAAGCCCCTCTCATGTGAGTTCACCAAGGCAAAGAGAAGTATGGTTCAAACGCCAAAGACTCGTTCCTTGACTTTTGTAGCAAGGTCGAGATCAATTATCCCTTGACTTTATACAACAAGGATGAAATAGTGAAAGAGCCGTTCACTCGGGTTAGAAACACCAAGGGGGGGAGACATACGTTCCCTCTTGCGTATTAACTCTGGGGTCGAACAGCATACGAGCCAAACGTGCTACCTAAAGGGCAAACCTAAGTTAGAGGCGCTGTATGTAGAGCGAAGCAAGTAAAGGCAACAGTTAAACAGAAGATAAATACTTATAAAGGAGTACATGCAAGAGAGTTTGTTTGTCAAGAAAGACAGAGTTACAAAATGAAGTCATTCTCGTGGCACGATTTTCCCATCAACAACGCACTTGGACTCACCAAAGGGGGTAAGATCCACCTCAGGATAAGCATAGGCAAATTGAGCAATGGCATCTTGAAACCCCTCACTATAAGCATCATCGACATCGTTTGTGAGCTCCTCCTCTGTCTTTTTAAAGGACTCAATTGTCTCAGCCAAGGACTCAGTTTTCTCAGCCAATTCTTCCTCAACCTGCCCCAAAAGGATCTCGCGCTGCGTGGCCCTCTCATCCAGCTTGGCCAATTTGCCCTTCAGTTCCGCTAGCAGATCTTCGAGCTCGACCTCACGTGATGGAGATCAAGGCCAAGGACAAATAGAAGCCAATCAACAAGGACAAGAAGAGGAAGAGGATCAAGAGGTAGATGTGCAAGACGTCATTCATCCTCCTCAAAGGCTTACAAGAAGCATGTTCAAGGCCTTAGGAAATAATGGACAATTGTTTTCTTTATTTGTAATATCTTTGGTAGATGGTGCTTAAGAGGGAAACATAAGAAACCTCTTTTGTAAAAGCATCCTTAGTTGTAGTTTAGAAATATTAGAAGCTAAGGGGGGTGTGAACTTAGTAAGGGATGCTAGGGGGGAGTGTAGATATGAGTTAGGAGGTGCCAAACTAGGAAGGAAAGTCACACTTCCTTCATGCACTAGTTGGCACCGAAAGTTACATGTCATTAGGGGCACATTTGCATTTGATTAGCTTTGCATTTCAGCACCTTAAAGGCTATAAATAGAGGTGTTTGGCTTGTACAAATCAGATTTGGATTTTGAAGTAAGAAAACTCTACTCAATTTGAGAGAGAAATTGGAAGAGCTTTGGTGCCTTCATCAAGTCTTATCTTGGGTGTCTATGGTGAACCTCAAGTGGCGGCAACACACTAATCTTGGAGTATCCACACTCTAAGTGGCGTGATCACTCACCTACTCTTCCATCTCCATAAGTTTTCTATTCTCAAGCTTTGTTTCTTCTTCATGTTCATGTGTTAGTTTACTTGTTCTTCAATTCCATTCGGTATCTTCAGCTGTGTTTCCAATTCTGTTCGGTTGTTTCTTTTAATTGGCTGTTTTCAATTGTGTTTTCTTCCATTCTCGTTGTTTGATTCAATTTGACAAAACGTGGACTTCCATGTGAGCTTTGGTTCAGTGCAAAGTCTTGGTGAGTTCTTGGATTAGAACCTTGATCCAATTCTAATTAAAGTGCCAATTCATGACCAACTCAAGTTGTTCCTAAGAATGTCAAAGAATCATGTGTTCTTGCTATTGCATTCACATCATCACGGGTACGGAGAGGCAAGATTTTCACTTCTAGTTCAACTGCCTCTTGAAGAGAAAGCACTAGAATAGAAACCAAAGTTGACTTACCTCATTTTTATAGGAAGGAAAATGTTGAAATCTACACAAATTGGGAAATGAAAGTACAACAACTATTTGCCTATCACCATGTAAGTGAGGAAAGAAAAGTACCCTAGGAAACTTTAAGCTTTCAAAATAATGCTATGTATTGGTGGACATCCCTAGAAAGAGATAGACGCCTCCATAAGGAACCTCCCATTACATATTGGAATGACCTTAGCGGAGCCTTGAGGTGTTGCCATATTCCTTCTTACGATAATAGTGAGTTAATTGACATGATCCAAAGACTCCAACAAAAGAATATGAGTGTAGAAGAATATAGGCAGGAAATGGAGCTATATATGAGGAAAACATTCATTATGAAAGAAGAAAATACACTCATATATAGGTTCTTAAGTGGTCTTAGCCTTGAGATAAGAGATAAAGTAGAACTTTTGCCCTACATGGATCTTACGGACTTCGTCCAACTTTTTATCAAAGTTGAACAACAAAATTTAAGAAAAGGATTTGTAAAGAGAGTTCTTACTCTAACTCTTATCCCAAGAAAGAGTATAAAAGAGAGTACAAAAGGGATGAGAGTTATTCTAGAGATAAAAAGAAAATAGAAACTCCCAAGAGCCTAAATAAAGGAAAAGATGTTCAAACCCCACACACGCGTACTAGAGAAATACAATGTTTTAAGTGTCAATGTCCCAATAGAAGAACTATGATTTTAAGGGGCAAAGATGAATATAGTAGCCAAGATTAAGAATCTAGTAATAATGTAGCTTCAAATAAATAAAAGAGGGAGGGTGCAAATCCTTGTGAGGAAGAATTGTTGATGATCTGTGGAACCCTCAATAATCAACCTAATGTAAAACAGGAGTCACAAAGAGATAACATTTTTCATGCAAGATGTAAAGTTTTAAAAAATGCTTGTTCTCTCATTATTGACAGTGGCTCTTGCTACAACAATTGTAGCATTAGGCTGGATGAAAAACTTAATCTTTCAGTTATTCCTCACCCTAAGCCTTATAAATTATAGTGGTTAAATGAATAGGGGATTTAACTGTTACTAAATAGGTAAAAAACCAATCTTTTTGTGGGTAAATATACTAATAATATTTTATGTGATGTAGTACCCATGGAAGCTTGTCATATTTCTATTTGGAAGGCCTTAACAATTTGACAAGAAAACTACACACAATGGCCTTACCAACGAGATTACTTTTACCCGCCAAAATAAAAAGTTTGTTCTATTTCCTCTAACACCTTCATAAGTAGTAGAAGATCAACTACAAATGAAAATAAAAAGAGATAGTAAAAAAAAATCTCGAAAACCAAAGAGTAGTCCTTAGGGACAATGCTGAGGCATGGGAGAAGAGTTCCCCTTCCCATGAGGTTATTCAGATAGAAACAAATTTACTAAAAAAAAGATTAAAAAAATTCTTCTATTTGAAAAACCTCCAAGTCTCCTTCTTTGTAAAGGAGCACTTACATGCACTGTCACACTTTTGAAACCCAATGTTTTACCTTCTCGAGTTAAAAACCTTTTAAAATAATTTGATGATATGTTTCCTAAGGAATGGCTAATTGGACTTCCACCTTTCAGGGGCATATAACATCAAATAGATTTAGTGCCTGAAGCTAGTCTACTAAAAAGACCAACATACAAAACTAATCCAGATGAAACCAAGGAGATAGAATCCTAGGTTCAAGAATTGTTGGAAAAGGTTTGGGTACAAAGAAGCCTAAGTCCTTGTGTTGTACTTGTCTTTTTGGTGCCTAAGAAAGATGACAAATGGAAAAATGTGTTGTTATTGTAGAGCCATCAATAATATCACCATCAAATACTAACATCTAATTCCTAGACTTGATGTTATGCTTGATGAATTGTATGGGTCCATTGTGTTTTCTAACATTGATCTAAAAAGTGGTTATCACCAAATTAGATTTAAAGAGGACGATAAGTGGAAAATTACTTTTAAGGCCAAATTTTGACTATACGAATGGTTAGTAATGCCTTTAAGTCTTACTAATGCACCTAGCACCTTTATGAAGCTTATGAATCATGTCCTTACGGATTGTATAAGTAAATATGTAGTTGTCTATTTTGATGATACTCTAGTTTATAGTGATAGTATAGAATCACATTTAGTTCATCTTAGGAAATTTTTAATAGTTCTTAGAAATAATCATTTGTTTGCTAATGTAGAAAAATGAACTTTTTGTGTTGATAGTGTAGTATTTATAAGTTTTATAGTTAATAAAAATGGGCTACATGTTGACCCTAAGAAAATCAAAGTCATCCAAGAGTGGCCAACACCATAGAATGTGGGAGATGTTAGGAGTTTTCATGGTTTAGCAAGCTTTTATAGACGTTTTTTTTTTTCAATTTCTCCAGTCTAGCTTCACCTCTCAATGAGTTGGTGAAGAAAGACAATTCATTTTGTTGGACAGAGAAACATGAGCAAGCCTTTCAAAGCTTGAAAGCTTAACTCACCAATGCACCTATTCTAGCACTTCCAAACTTTTCAAAAACTTTTGAGCTAGAGTGTGATGCATCGAGAGTAGGCATATGTGTTGTGTAATTGCAGGATGGGCATCCAATTGCTTATTTCAGTGAAAAATTACATGGTGCAACCCTTAATTACCCCACTTATGATAAAAAGCTCTATGCACTTGTGAGAGCCTTGCTGATGGCATTTCATGTGTTCTTCTTGAATCAAAGTAGTAAAATGGATGCGGAAGCAATGGGTGAGTGAAACAAAGCCCTCCTAGGAGTTGTGATGGCTTTGAAGGTGCATGAAGAGTATGGATTAGAGAGGTTCGGCCAGCTCTATGAAGAAAGGTGAAGGGAGTGAAGTTTATAGCCTAGATTTCTAGGAGAAGTAAAGCTAGTGCACAAAATGGGCAGCATAACAATACTCAAATAAACTTGTGAAATACAAAGAGATAGCCTTCCTATTTATAGGCTATTTGGGCTTAAATGTTAAGCTACATTTCTAAGGAAAAGAAAACCAAAATTAAATCTAAATTCTAAGCCATGTGCCATGCAATGACCGGCCACACAACCCTAGGTTCTAGAAGGTTTCCTTCACAAAGTTCTTTCTACACTACCTATCTTACTAAGTACCCCTAATGGGCCTTTTATGCAACAAAGCCTCTTCTCTCCCAAACCGTAGCTTTGGCCCTTGTGTGTGTGAAGCTAGACGGTCTAGGACTCTTCATAGATGCTCCTCATGTAGCCTTGGCCTAGACGCTCCTCATCATGGCTAGACGCTCCCTTTGTGAGGCTAGACGCTCCTTGTGAGGCTAGACGCTCCTTTTGGAAGGCTAGACGGTCTTGGTCTTGGAAGCTTGGCTTTCATAGTGTGGTGAGCTTGGGCCTTCCTCCATCATCCCCTCCCTCTTGAAAAGGATTTGTCCTCAAATCCAAGGCTTTGCTTAGGGGGTGGTTGTGGCTGGATGGTGTCCATCATCTCCTCCGGCTTGAGAAGATCTATCCTCAGATTTGCATTCTTGATCTCGGATAGCAGCCTCTTGCTTCGTCAAGGTGTGTCCTCCCGGATCAAATGTCAATCTATGTGACCCTTGAAACAAAGCAAAGGAGTGAGGGTGATCTTTTGAAAAACAAATAAATGTGGGAAGTTGCCATTTTTGTTTTTCTCTTGTTGTGGCCAACTTCTCACAATACCTCCCTTTTGAGGGTTGTAGGTGCCCTCTAATCCTCTTATGTTTTCTAAAATTTTCAAAAGGAGTTACTTTTCCCTTAGGCATAATCTTTTTAAGACAGAGTAACAACTTTATAAAGGCAAGAGGACATAGAACACATACAACTTCGAATGGAGAAATATGAGTAATTTTGTGGATTACTCCTTTGTATGCATGCTTATAAGGGAAAGGATTCTTATCCCAAGATTTGTGAGTGTCTCTCATGATTTCGTGAAACATAGAAGAAAGAGCTATGTTTTCAAATTTTGGAGCTCTATCTATTATGTTGGAAAATAAATCATGGAGGCTTGTCACATTTCTTAGGAAGAGATTATCCACATCCTTAAAGAAAGAAAAACCCTTTGTTGTCCTAGGAAGCGCCAAAATGGAATGTGTATCTTCCCAAAGATCTTTTACAAAAGGTGAAGGAGTATAAAGTTCATGAGACATTGCTTTGGGCGTAGTTTGAAAACAAGAATTGTACCTAAGGTAATGTCTTTGAACTTCTTTTCTCATGGGGGACAAAAGTTTTCCTTTTAAAAGCTCTAGAGTTTTATCAACTCTAATTTGTCCCATGAGTTCTCCTTCATGAAGAATTTCTCTTTTATGTGTGAAGGTAGTCTCGTTGATACAACCTTTGTTCATGGAAATTTCAATTTTTTGCAAAGGTTGTCTCAATAAGACATGACAAGTTTCTTTAGGCACTACTTCACATAAAAAATTGTCTTTGTAGATGCCTATAGATGACTTGACCTTCACTTGGTGATATCTTGGCATGTATGTAAAATAATCTACTATATTTTTATCTATGCAAGCCTTTTTTAAGGATTCTTCTTTTTTTTCTAGGCTTGCAAGTGTTCCTTTACAAAAGGTAAGGCTAGGTTGTTCAACAAGAGGTATATTTTCAAATGTATTTTCAACTTTTCCTTCTTGTTGAATGACCTTGTGGGAAGGAACACTCTTCTCCCACACCTTTTGTTTTCCAAGGGTTTTCTCTTGCTTTTCTATTTTTACATTTTCTTTACTCTCACTAGCTTCTTTTTCTTGGCTACTATTCTCATCTTTGTCCCTTAAGATCATAGATCTTTCATTGAAACATTGAGATGCTAATTGATCATTGCCAAGGTATTCTAAACATGGAATTTCTCTAGCTTGAGTGTGAGAGATATGCTTGGTTAGGTTTTCTTGTCTCTCTTTCCTAGCTCTCCTAGGGAATTGTTGATGATATTCATTTTTCCTAAGACTTTCTTTCCCAAGATAATCATGATGTTTAGAGCTAGATGCATGAGAATGTAATTTTTTTGAAAATTGAGACTTCTCATTCTTTGCTTTAGTCAAAACATTAAGTTTAGTCTCACTCTCCAATTGTCTATATGCAATTGATTGCACAGTTTGTGAAACTTCTTTCAAAAGAGTTTTTAAAGATTTTAATTCACTTCCAATAGACTTTGTAGAATGAGAAGAAGAAGACATGGCTAAAGCTTTGTGTATACAAGTATTTTACCTTGAGAAAACTTAGGAAAGTCAAAGAAGGTAGTTTTCCAGGTAAGGGAGGTGAGTCACAGTGGACTACTTAAATACCAAGCCTTTGCCTTAGCCAAAAACTATCCCTCAATGTCTTCACACAAAACTTTCTCTTAGTAAACCACTTGGAACACAATTAAGTTGAGAAATCAGATTTTAATGCAAGAAAACAATGCATGCTAACTAATTAACAAAGCTAGACGGTTTTTAACAAAACTTAAACAAAATTAAACATGCAAAGCGTAGCTAACAAAGCAAAAGAAAAGCAAGTAACAATTACTAATCAAGAATGCTATACTATTCGGCCCTAGGTGAGGCTTCTTGGACACTTTGAGCCCTTGAAGACACACTCACCGTCTAAAGCGTAGTTAACAAGGTAATTAACAATAAACCAAGTTGTAAAGGAGATAAGAAAACCCCCTTTGTTGTTCCTCTTTTTTTTTTGTTAGTGCACTTTCTTTGTTGTCTTGATTGTTGATCTTCTAGGTGTTTGTAGTGTTTGTTTCAAGAAGCTTGTTTCGCCTTAGCTTGACTCCTCCTTAGAAAGTTGGCTTTAATTCTCCAATTTCCAGCACCTATTCACAAGGGCTTAACCTTAAACCAAGTCAATTTCCATGCACATAAGCACCAAGAGAGAATTAAATTCCAGCACCCACAAAAGAGAGGTCAAGAAACAAAAGCAAGAAACAAATTTAATTGAAAGAAAACAGTACCACCAAAAGGATTTATAATATGACAACTTAGAAAGAGATTCAAGGAATTAAAGCAAACAATTAAAGGTACTCAATAAAAGTTGGCACACAAAAGGAATTCCTAAAGAAAAGCACTAGATTAGATGACCAAATAAAAAAAACAGCACCACTGGAAAATGTTGTGGGCCAGAAAACAGTTTTGTTCCCCGATTTATGCTGAGCTGTAATTGTAAGATTTGTTTCTGAAATTTGGATACAAGAAAATTCAGGATCTTAGCTAAATTTTGGCTTTGGAATCACCTAAAACGCATGCACCATTTTTTTTTAATAATTTTTGCAAATTTGGTGTGCAGTTAGGCCAGCTGTAACGCTCAAGATTCGCACTCTGATTTTGTGAGATTTATCATTTTTTTTCTGTTGCTCCTTTTGACCTCATTCTTTTTTTGTCTTTTCTATAACACCTTAAACTTGCTTTTTCCAGAAATTCAGAATTTTCCTATGGGTAGAAAAAATTTGTTAAACAAAACAGCCCAGAACAGAGAGGTGTTACAGGGGAAAACTGGAAAACTGGAAGAAAACAGCAAGATAACCAAAATTAACACAATGGAAATGTGAGAAAGGAAATTGTGTATGAACTAAGACACAATTATGAACTCAAACTAAAAATAAAAAGCACCAAAGGATCAAAATAACAGCAGATTAAAGCAATATAAAGAGACCCAAAACAAGAAACAATCAAGCCAAAAAATAGGACTACTAAGAATTGATGACAATATGGATGAACATGACTTGACAAAACATGTATAGATTCAGAAATTTAAAGACTCAAAGCATAATATGAAGCAAAATAATGGAAGCAATAAAGACTCAAAGCCTAAAACAAAAATAGCAACACAAAGGTGTATGGAATCCTATCACAAATTGCACAAGAACTTGTTCAAGATCAAATGAACAAGAGTGCTTGGGTTGGATCTTCCACAAAGCACACCAAGAACAAATTAAAATATAAAAAACAGCAAGACAAGTAAGGAATTGAAATGACAAAGATGAAAATAAAGAAGAACTGAAATTAAAAAGACAAGCTACTCATCTTGAAGAACCAATAGCTCATGATACCAAATGATGGCATTTCATGTGTTCTTCTTGAATCAAAGTAGTAAAATGGATGCGGAAGCAATGGGTGAGTGAAACAAAGCCCTCCTAGGAGTTGTGATGGCTTTGAAGGTGCATGAAGAGTATGGATTAGAGAGGTTCGGCCAGCTCTATGAAGAAAGGTGAAGGGAGTGAAGTTTATAGCCTAGATTTCTAGGAGAAGTAAAGCTAGTGCACAAAATGGGCAGCATAACAATACTCAAATAAACTTGTGAAATACAAAGAGATAGCCTTCCTATTTATAGGCTATTTGGGCTTAAATGTTAAGCTACATTTCTAAGGAAAAGAAAACCAAAATTAAATCTAAATTCTAAGCCATGTGCCATGCAATGACCGGCCACACAACCCTAGGTTCTAGAAGGTTTCCTTCACAAAGTTCTTTCTACACTACCTATCTTACTAAGTACCCCTAATGGGCCTTTTATGCAACAAAGCCTCTTCTCTCCCAAACCGTAGCTTTGGCCCTTGTGTGTGTGAAGCTAGACGGTCTAGGACTCTTCATAGATGCTCCTCATGTAGCCTTGGCCTAGACGCTCCTCATCATGGCTAGACGCTCCCTTTGTGAGGCTAGACGCTCCTTGTGAGGCTAGACGCTCCTTTTGGAAGGCTAGACGGTCTTGGTCTTGGAAGCTTGGCTTTCATAGTGTGGTGAGCTTGGGCCTTCCTCCATCACTTGCAGACTTGGGAATACTATATAGTTTCTAAAGAATTTGTTATTCATAGTGATCATGAGTCTTTAAAATTTCTTAAGGGTCAACATAAGTTGAACAAATGGCATGTAAAGTGGATGGAATTTCTAGAGCAATTTCCTTATGTTATCAAATACAAGAAGCACTATACAAACATTGTGGTAGATGCTCTATCTTGGAGACATGCCCTATTTTCTAAACTTTGAGCCCAAATTCTTGGATTTGAAAACATACATGAGCTTTAAGAGCATGATCAAGATTTTGCATCCACCTTTACTAACTGCAAACATAGGGCACAAAGAGATTTTTATATTTCTTAAGGGTATTTGTTTAGAGAAGAAAATCTTTGTATACTTCAAGGTATAAATATATTTATTAAAGGAAACGAAAGAATATGGTAAACTCCTTGTGTTTATTGAATACATAGGGTTATGTTTGTATAGAAAAAAACATATGGGCTAAGCCCATTACATAAATATGAAATATCTAAAAATATCTATAATATCTAATAATATCTAATTATATCTAATAATATCTAAAACTCTCACTCAAGCTAGTGCCTATAGATCATATGTACCCAACTTGTTACAAATGTAAGCAATCCTAGGCCCTCGTAAGGGTTTACTAAAAATATCTGCTAATTGATTATTTGAATTAACAAACTCAGTCTTGATATCTCCCTATATAACCTTTTCCCGAATGAATCGACAATCAATATTAATATGTTTGATCTTTTCATGAAAAAAATGGATTTTGTTGAACCAAGTGGTTTTCAAGCTTTGAAGAATCCAAACCCTTTGAATGATGTTGAACGCTAGGTTGTGCTTGCTGTTGTTGAGCTATCTTAGATAGGATCTGGGGTAGATTGAGTTTTGTAATCCACTCTTAAATTGAATCCAAAGCATAGGCATTCTCAATCTTTTTAAAAGAAAAGTGTTTTTCAAACTAAGTGAAAAACAACCGATTGTTTTGTCGAAAAATCCGATTGTTTTATACTTTGGTGTTTTTAGAAAAGGTTGAAAACTATTTTTCAAATGGTTGAGCTGTCAAAACCAAAACAACCGATTGATTCGTGGAAACAACCAATTGTTTGTTTTGGTACCATAACAGAAAAACTGTTTGTGCTTTGATGGAGCATTAAATGATTTTCTAACTGTTTACGCTCCAGTTTTTAATGCTTTAACCAATCTTTAATTGCAATGAATAGTTTGTTAAGATTTCATAACAAACAACATCTTTTAATATAAAACAGTAAAACAGTTTTTGGTTTTACAAGAACACAAGTTTTTGAGTTTTTGAAAGAGTTGAGATTGCTTAGAGATTGAGTTTGATCAAAGAGTGTGAGATAGGATTTTCTCTTGTATTGATTTCATATTTGATTCTGTAACAAGTGTAATCCTTGTATCTGTTGAAAGAAACCTTGTGTGTTTGCTGAGAAGGGTTGTGTGTTCTTAAGGGGATCAAGATCAACATTCTTAGTGTTGGTGTGTTGACCAATAGGAGTGTGTGTCTTGAGGGGATCAAGGTCACTTCTTTGGTTGTGGTGTAAGTGATCTAGGTTTGATTGCTTAGTGGAATTCCTTAGTGGTTTCTGAGAAGACTCGATGTAGCTCTGGGATTAGAGTGAACCAGTATAAACATCTGTGTGCATTCTCTCTCTCCTTAATCTCTTTAAATTCAGTTTTAATATTTGCAAACTGGTATAAACAACTGATTGTTTCTGCGAAACAACCGATTGTTTTTTTGGTGCTGTTGTTTTTGCTTTGTGTTTTGGCAAACTGAATTTCTTATCTTTTGTTTCTTGAAGAAATTTCATTCTTGGCTTAAAAGTTTGCGAAAACTCTCTTTAAACAATTCACCCCCCTCTCTATTTTAAGGCCATCCATTCTAACAATTGGCATCAAGAGCTTGGTTCTTGAAATTTATTCAAGTGTGATCTTAAAACTGTTTTTTGATTGCTGATAGACTACCTTTTGGGGAAGGTGCTTCAATCAACAGACCACCTCTGTTTTGTGGTTTGAACTACCAATTTTGGAAAGTGAGAATGAAAATGTTTATGGAATCACTTGACAAAGGAATTTGGGATGCAATTGAAAATGGTCCTTTTGTCCCAAAGTTTTAAAAAGATGGATCTTTCATTGAAAAGCCTTAGTCTCAATGGACTAATTCTGAAAGCAAGAAGGCCAAATTTGATTGTATTGCTAAAAACATAATAACCTCTGCTTTGAATTCAGATGAGTTTTTCAGGGTCTCTCAATGCAAATCAGCAAAAGAAATGTGGGACACCTTGGAGGTAACTCATGAAGGTACAAATGAGGTAAAGAGAGCTAGGAAGCATACTCTAATCCAAGAGTATGAGATGTTCAGAATGCTCAAAGGTGAAACAATTGCTGAAGTGCAGAAAAGATTCACGCACATCATCAATCATCTCATGAGCCTTGACAAAACCTTTGAAAAAGAAGAGCTAAACATCAAGATCTTGAAATGTCTTGATAGAGCATGGCAACCAAAGGTAACTTCTATATCCAAATCTAAAGATCTAACATCCTTGAGTATGGCTTCTTTGTTTGTCAAGCTTAGGGAACATGAGTTAGAGATGAATCGACTCAATGTTCAAGAAAGCGAAGACAAGCACGTAAGTAGCATAGCCTTAAAAGCTTCCAAGCACAAAGGCAAACAAGAATCCCGCGATGATAGTGATGAGGAAAACCTTAGCATGCTGTCAAGAAAGTTTAGCAAATTCTTGAAGAGGAACCGCAACAAGGACAACAACAAAGATAGGTATGGAAACAAGAAATCTAATGATTTTAATTCCAATAACTATACTTGTTTTGGTTGTGGTGAGCAAGGTCACATAAAGGCAGATTGTCCAAACAAAAGCAAGGAGAAGAAGTCTAACAACAAGGAAAAGAAGAACAAGACAAAGAGAGCCTACATAGCTTGGGATGAAAATGAAGTATCATCATCAAGCTCTTCATCTAGTGAAGATGAGAATGCAATCATTTGTTTGATTGCTGGAGATGATGATGAATCTTGCAGCTGAAGTGAAGTAAGTTCTTGTGCTTCTTTAAATGAACAGAATTATAGTGAATTGCTTGAAGCTTTTCAAGAAACTCATGATGAAGCTAATAGATTGGTGCTTTCAAACAACCGATTGAAAGAACTTTGTTCCGGCCGGTTGACCTAGGTCGTCTTTATGAGTGGCTTGTCCCCACGAGCTAGAGCACCTTCGTTCTGCCTTGTCTACGAGTACTTGAAAAAGAAGAACAAAGGGGCGCCCTCGCGGCCGTTTGCACTCCGACGCTCAAGTCAGCTAGCGAGAAACACCAAAGTAACTAGAAACTGTATAATAATCTCAACAACTGGAACTGTGTAACTAAATTGTGTAGCCCTAATTGCCTTGTGCTCACAGCTG
This sequence comes from Phaseolus vulgaris, assembly GCF_051622355.1. Classification (NCBI taxonomy): domain Eukaryota; kingdom Viridiplantae; phylum Streptophyta; class Magnoliopsida; order Fabales; family Fabaceae; genus Phaseolus; species Phaseolus vulgaris. The sequence goes on from NC_143505.1 coordinate 47,075,784, forward strand.
GGTGTGCCGTCAAGAACAACTAGAGACTACTACTCTGAGTAACTTTATGAAAACTAGGTTAAAACTCATGCAACTGTCAAAAAACGTACCTCACTAGGGCTTATTCATGCCCTATATATAGGTGAAAACTAGGGTTTACCTCTGCGTTGCTTGCTATTATCTAGGGTTCCTTGGAGAAGGTCCTTGCACCGCTATCTTTAGGATCTTAGCGTATCCGGCCCATGGACTTCCGTTATCTGGAGTGCAATGTATAACCTTGCGGCCACTTGGGCTTTAACTTAAGCGTCGTATCTCTTGCGCTATGTTGACTATGTTGACTATACGGCGACTATGTTGACTTCTTGACCACCTACCTTTCTCTTGTCCACGTCATCACACCCGATGACCTGGACGGTACAAACTTAATAGCTGGCTAGAAAAGAGAGTGAAATCACTTGAAGATGAGATTGAAAAATCTAAAAATGATTTTAAAAATCTAGAAAATCATATAAAAAATTCTTCTTGCAAGTGTTACACTCTCATTTGCGAAAATTGTGAAAATCTTGAGAAAAAGGTGCATTATCTTGTTAACACCGTGGACAAGCTTTCAAAAGGAAAATCTAACTTTGAGAATGTCTTGGCATCTCAAAGCTGTGTTTTTGGAAAGGCTGGTTTAGGCTTTAATCCACAAAACAAACAAGATAAGTTTTGAAAAAAAAATTTAAGAAAGCCAGTAAAACAACTGATTGTTAAGTCAAAACAACTGGTTGTTACATGCTTTTATTGGATAAAAAGGGTCATTTGGTTAGATTCTGCAAAATAAGAAAGTTTTCAGTTCCTAGGGGCTACATGAAATGGATTCCTAAAGGATGTCAGGTTCCAAATGAGAAAAAGAAATCAATTGGACCCACATTTGTGAAAGGGCCAAATCTTGTTGCTTGAACTTATGCTTGTGCAGGAAATCTAAAGAAGTGTGAAGGACTGAGTCATCTGGTCAAGTACTTGGAAGAAAAAGACTAACATTGAAGCTGAATCAATGTTCTGCATCTGTCCAAAAGCCCTCAACAGTTAAAATAAGGCTTCTTGATCACAAAGCACATGGCTCATTGAAAGAACAACGCAAAGGATAAGACCTTCCTTATCTCTGTTCTTAATTCCTGTTTTTTAAGTTTCTTTTCATGTTTAAATATCTTCTTTAAAAACGCTTAACTTCATCTGCTTTGAACCCTGTATGCTCATGCTTAAAAACTCAAAATCAGTTTTAATTGCTGCAGAAAAACAACCAATTGTTTTCTCGAAACAACCGATTGTTTTGAGCCTGACAGCACTGTGAAGAAATCAATTTAAATCCTTTTTGAATTTCGATCCGTTGCAGATCAAATTAAAGAAAGAATCCTTGGTCAATAAATTTGTGTTGAAAGTTGATTATGTTAGAATGTATGGCTTTAAACTAGAGGGGGAGAATGGTTTAAAAAGGGATTTCAAAAACTTTTAATCCTTGAATGAACTTTCTTCCAGATTCAGTTGATAAAGAATTCAGTTTGCCAAAACACAAAGCTAAAAGCATAGCACCAGAAAAACAATTGGTTGTTTCGCAGAAACAATCGGTTGTTTATACCAGTATAAAAATATCAAAACTGAATTTAAAGAGTTAAGGGAGAGAGAGAATGCACACAGAGATTTATACTGGTTCACTCTAAACCCAGAGCTACATCCAGTCTTCTCAGAAATCATTGAGGAATTCCACTAAGCAATCAAACCTTGATCACTTACAACACAACCAAGAAAGTGGCCTTGATCCCCTCAAGACACACAATTCTCTTGGCCAACACACCAACACTAAGAATGCTGATCTTGATCCCCTCAAGAACACATAGCACTTCTCAGCAAACACACAGAAGAAACTTGTTCAACAGATACAAGGATTACACTTGTTACAAAAGCAAATATGAAATTAAATACAAGCAGAAATCCTATCTCGCACTTTTTGATCAATCTCAATCTCTAAGCAATCTCAACTCTTTTAAAAACTCAAATCTATTCTTGTGTTAAAACCCAAATCTGTTTTACTCAATATATTCAAAGATGTTTGTTATCAAATCTTAACAAACTTATTCATTGCATTTAAAGATTGGTCAAAGCATTCAAAACTGGAGCGTAATCAGTTAAAACATTTAAAGCTCAGTCAAAGCTTAAAACAGTTTTTCTGTTATGGTACCAAAACAAACAATTGGTTGTTTCCACGAATCAATCGGTTGTTTTAGTTTTAACAACTCAACCATTTGAAAAAGAGTTTTCAACCTTTTCTAAAAACACCTAAGTATAAAACAATTGGTTGTTTCGACAAAACAATCGGTTGTTTTTCACTTAGTTAGAAAAACACTTTTGTTTTAAAAGATTGAGAATGCCTATGCTTTGGATTCAATCAAGAGTGGATTACATAAACAATCTACCCCATATCCTATCTAGGATAGCTCAGCAACAGCAAGCACAGCCAAGCCTTCAACTTCCTTCAAAGGGTTTGGATTCTTCAAAGCTTGAACATCACTTGGTTCAACAATCTCCCCCTATTTGATGAAGACAAATCCCTGGTGCTTGTGTCCGATCTGATTGAATCTGAACCAGTGCCTGCAAAAATAGCATATATACTATCCAATGCTTCTTACAGCAGCAGGTCAGATTTTTATACATTTAAAGCATAAAACTTGATAAACAGTTAGTTGTTTACTCGAAACAATTGGTTGTTTCTATCAGCAGCAGCAGAAACCAGTTTTATATCAGAGATATTAACATATTTAAACAGTTTCAGATAAGGATTCACAAGACCAATTAATTCTCCCTCTATTTGTCTTCACAAATAGACTTTAACAGTAACAAAACAGATTTAGGATAGATTATTGAGATCAAGAATACCTAACTCTTTTCTTAGGAAGAAGAACCTCTCCTTTGGTAGTGGTTTAGTGAAGATGTCATCTAACTGCAGTTTGGTCTCCACAAACTTTACTTCACAGTTCTCATTGTTTACATGATCCCTGATAAAATGATGCCTTATCTCAATATGTTTGGTCCTTGAGTGCTGAATTTGATTCTTGGTAAGATTGATGGCACTTGTGTTATCACACATCAAAGGAACTCTGCTGATCTTTAATCCAAAGTCTGCAAGTTGTTGTTTGAGCCATAGAATCTGTGCACAACAGCTACCAGCAGCTATATACTCAACCTTAGCAGTAGAGAGAGCAACGCATGCTTGCTTCTTGCTATGCCATGAGATTAGACTTGAGCCAAGGAGATGACAAGTCCCACTTGTGCTCTTCCTATCTAGCTTGCAACCTGCAAAGTCAGAATCTGAATAACCAATTAAATAAATTGGAGAGTGAGAAGGATACCATAACCCAACAGATGATGTTCCTTTGAGATATTTCAGAATTCTTTTTGTAGCTTTGAAGTGTGACTCCTTATAATTTGCTTGATATCTAGCAGATAAACACACCGCAAACATGATGTCCGACCTACTAGCTGTTAGATATAGCAAGGAGCCAATCAATCCTCTGTATTTGGTTTGATCTACATTCTTTCCAGCAGTATCAACATCCATGTAGCAGCTTGATGGCATTGGAGTGCTTGCTTCTTTGCAGCTCTCCATTTCAAATTTCTTGAGAATCTCCTTGCAATACTTTGATTGACATAGAAAGATCCAATCCTTTGTTTGCTTAACCTGCAATCCAAGAAAGAAAGAAAATTCTCCCATCATAGACATTTCAAACTCACCTTTCATTGAAGCCACAAATTCTTCACACAAACTATCTTGTGTAGCACCAAAGATGATGTCATCAACATAGATTTGCACAAGAATTATTTCTGAATTTGACATCTTGATGAAGAGAGTCTTGTCTACCATTCCCCTTTCATAACCATGAGATAGCAGAAAGTTGCTAAGCCTCTCATACCATTTCCTTGGAGCTTGCTTTAGTCCATACAAAACCTTTTTCAACTTGAAGACATGGTTGGGATGTTGATGATCTTCAAAGCCCGGTGGTTGATCCACATATACTTCCTCATTGATGTAGCCATTCAAGAAGGCACTATTGACATCCATTTGAAAGAATTTGAAACCACTCATATAGGCAAAAGCTAGAAGCAGCCTTACAGCTTCCAACCTTCCAACAGATGCAAAGGTTTCACCATAATCTATGCCCTCCTCTTGATTGTAGCTTTTGGCAACTAACCTTGCTTTGTTCCTTGTGATCACGCCATCTTCATCCAACTTGTTTCTGAACACCCACTTCGAACCTATAATGTTCATTTCAGCTGTTCTAGGGACAAGAAACCATACCTCATTCCTAGCAAACTGATTCAACTCTTCATGCATAGCTTTAACCCAGTTTTCATCCTTGAGAGCTTCATCAATTGACTTTGGTTCAATTTGCGAGACGAAAGTTGTGTGCCTGCAGAAGTTTGAGATGGAGCTTCGTGTGGAGACACCTTCCTTTATCTGCCCTATGATGGTTTCCACTGACAGATCTCTAGGAATCCTCCACTCTTTGTGCAGCTCACTCTGTTGCAGAATTTCAATCGGTTGTTTATGCGAATCAACCGGTTGTTTTTCTGCACAGATTTCCAGCTTCTCCAAACTAATGCTCTGTTCATCTTCTTCAGCACTGGTCTTCGGGATTTGGATTTTTCTGTGATCTATCTCATCAAAGATAACGTGAACTGACTCTTCTACAGTCATCAACCTCTTGTTGTAGATTCTGTATGCATGACTTGTCAGAGAATACCCTATGAAGATGCCAAGATTCGCTTTCTCATCAAACTTTCCCAAGTTTTCTTTTCCATTATTGAGAACGAAGCAACTGCACCCAAAAACTCTGAGATGGTTGATGTTAGGCTTCCTTCCATTGAAGAGTTCATATGGAGTCTTCTTCAGTATAGGCCTAATAAGCACTCTATTCATCACAAAACACGAAGTGCTCACTGCATCCACCCAAAAGTACTTAGGAAGAGATGATTCTCTAAGCATTGTCCTTGCTAGCTCTTCAAGAGACATGTTCTTCCTCTCTACCACACCATTTTGTTGTGGAGTTCTTGGTGCAGAGAAATTGTACAGGATCCCCATCTTCTCACAAAACTTGCTGAACTTCTGATTTTGGAATTCTCCTCCATGATCACTTCTAATTAAGCCTATGTTGCAGTTCTTTGTATTTTGCAGCCTTCTTGCTAGCTTCTTGGATGCAGAAAAGGCATCACTCTTTGATTCCAAGAAAAGAGTCCAAGTGAACCTGAAAAAGTCATCAACAATAACAAGAGCATAATAATTTCCACCAAGGCTCATAGTTCTTGAGGGACCAAAGAGATCCATGTGAAGTAGCTCAAGGGGTTTTAAAGAGGAAACAACATTTTTTTTATTTTAAAAGAGCTTTTCACTTGTTTCCCTTTTTGGCAAGCTTCACAAACGTGATCCTTCTCAAACTTGAGCTTTGGTAGCCTAATCACAAGATCCTTTGAAATTAACTTGTTGAAGTGATTCATGTGAATATGAGCAATTCTTCTATGCCAAAGCCAAGATTCATCTTGCTTGGATAGAAGACAACCAATAGAACATGGTGAAGAGATATCTAGAAGATACACATTATTGACTCTCTTACCTACCAACATTACCTCTTTGGTGTTGGGTAGACAGATTTCACATGTGTTTGATTTGAACATCACTTGATATCCCTTGTCACATAGTTGGCTAATGCTCAGCAGATTGTGCTTTAGACCTTCTACATAGAGCACATCATGGATGACCAAGATGTCTTTGTCTCCTATGGATCCTCCTCCAAGAATCCTTCCCTTGTTGTTATCTCCATAGGTGACATACCCTTCTTGCTTAAAGGAGATGCTCAGGAACTTTGATTTGTCCCATGTCATGTGCTTGGAGCATCCACTCTCCAAGTACCATTGTTGCTTGCTCTCCTTCAAGATTTCCTACAAAGAAGATTTTCAAGTACAAAGATTTGGTCCCCTTATGAATGTGGGTCCATTTGGTTTACACTCATCAATAGAACTTTTACTGCACTTAGGAATCCACTTCATAAAGCCCCTAGGAACAACATATTTTCTGATTTTACAGAACCTCACAGAATGGCCTCTTTTCATGCAATAGAAGCATGTAACAATCGGTTGTTTCGATGGTCCAATCGATTGTTTCGATGGTCCAATCGATTGTTTTTCTAGCATTTTTGAAAATGATTTTGAAAATCTATCTTGTTTGTTTTGTGGTTTAAAACCCAATCCAGCTTTTCCAAAAACACAGTTTTGAGATGCCAAGACATTCTTAAAGTTGGATTGGCCTTTAGAAAGTTTATCCACAGTTTTAACAAGATAGTGGACCTTCTTTTCAAGATTTTCGCAATTTTCACAAACTAGAGCATCACACTTGCAAGAGGAGTTTGTGTAAATAATTTCAAGGTTTTCAAAATCTGTTTTTGAATTATCTAATTCCTCTTCTAGTGATTTGACTCTATTTTCAAGCGAACTATTCTTTTCTTTTAACCGATTGTTCAAGAGGGCCAATCGGTTGGCTTCTTCATGCGTTTCTTGAAAGGGTTGAAGCAATTGACCATAATTTTCAGAGTTTGATGAGTTAGATGAACTTACACTACTTGAGTCATTTTCTTTTCTGGCCATGAAGCAGAGGTTGGGCTTTTCTTGTTTTGCCTTCTTTTCCTTCTTTCTTGGCTTTTTGACCTTGCCTCCTTTGGTTCATTGTTTCCATGAGCAGCCTTGAGTGTGTCCCACATCTCTTTAGCAGTTTTGCATTTTGACACCTTGAAAAACTCATTAGTATCAAGTGCATAAGCTATTATGTTTTGAGTAGAACAATCAAGCTTGGCCATTTTACATTCATCATTGGTCCATTGAGACCAAGGTTTTGCAATGAAAGAACCATTCTTTTTAAACTTTGGAATGTAAGGACCATTCTCAATTGAATCCCAAATTCCTTTATCAATAGATTCCACAAAGATTTTCATTCTGGCTTCCCAATACTTGTAATTCAATCCACAGAATAAAGGTGGTTTGTAGATTGAAGCACCTTCCTCAAAAGATTGTTTTCCAGCCATAGAAAAAAGGATTTTTGGATCAACTTGAATAACTTTCAAGAACCAAGCTCTTGATGCCAATTGATAGAATGTAAAGCTTTAAACTAGAGGGGGTGAATGGTTTAAAGAGGGATTTCAAAAACTTTTAAGCCTTCAATGAACTTTCTTCCAGATTCAGTTGATAAAGAATTCAGTTTGCCAAAACACAAAGCTAAAAGCACAGCACCAGAAAAACAATTGGTTGTTTCGCAGAAACAATCGGTTGTTTATACCAGTATAAAAATATCAAAACTGAATTTAAAGAGTTAAGGGAGAGAGAGAATGCACACAGAGATTTATACTGGTTCACTCTAAACCCAGAGCTACATCCAGTCTTCTCAGAAACAACTAAGGAATTCCACTAAGCAATGAAACCTAGATCACTTACAACACAACCAAGAAAGTGGCCTTGATCCCCTCAAGACACACACTTCTCTTGGCCAACACACCAACACTAAGAATGCTAATCTTGATCCCCTCAAGAACACACAACACTTCTCAGCAAACACACAGAAGAAACTTGTTCAACAGATACAAGGATTACATTTGTTACAGAAACAAATATGAAATCAAATACAAGCAGAAATCCTATCTCACACTCTTTGATCAATCTCAATCTCTAAGCAATCTCAACTCTTTTAAAAACTCAAATCTGTTCTTGTGTTAAAACCCAAATTTATTTTACTGAATATATTCAAAGCTGTTTGTTATCAAATCTTAACAAACTTATTCATTGCATTTAAAGATTAGTCAAAGCATTAAAGACTGGAGCGTAATCAGTTAAAACATTTAAAGCTCAGCCAAAGCTTAAAACAGTTTTTCTGTTATGGTACCAAAACAAACAATCGGTTGTTTCCACGAATCAATCGGTTGATTTAGTTTTAACAGCTCAACCATTTGAAAAAGAGTTTTCAACCTTTTCTAAAAACACCTAAGTATAAAACAATCGGTTGTTTCGACAAAACAATCGGTTGTTTTTCACTTAGTTTGAAAAAAAAAAGTCTTTTAAAAGATTGAGAATGTCTATGCTTTGGATTCAATCAAGAGTGGATTACATAAACAATCTACCTCAGATCCTATCTAGGACAGCTCAGCAACAGCAAGCACAGCCAAGCCTTCAACATCCTTTAAAGGGTTTGGATTCTTCAAAGCTTGAACACCACTTGGTTCAACAGATTACACTCAGAAGGAAGTTACAACAGTCATAAAGGAATATATTCCACAATCTTGGAAATTCAAGAGCTTTTAATGACTAGTCAAAGATCACATGTGAAAACCATGTAATTTTCTGCTTTTTATGATGTTTTCAGTGCAAAGCATGGTCAAGTCTTCTCTCTCTGAAAATATGGTACCCAGTCATGTCATTGAATGCTTTTTTATTCTGTAATTGCTATAAAAATTTGTTGCAGCTGATCTCTTCCACAAGAACCACCAATTGCAACCTCTCTTGCAACATCTCTTGCATTTCTTGTGTAAGCTTCTCTCTGTTTCTTCTTTGCCAATCGTGGACAAAACTCCTCCCACCTCAAGAAGAGTCAAATCCAGAGCAGTAAGGTCTGGAGGAAGGCTGGAAGGATGGTTTTCTGGTGATAATGATCTTATTGAGAGGTATAGGTTTGAGACTAACACCAAAGTGATAAACAACCCTAAAGTTGTTTGCTTTGATTGGCTGAAAAGCCAAAAGCTGGACAATGTCAGAAGGCTCCTCAAAGATCATTCCCTCAGAAAATTCTTGGAGATGAAGGGGAACATCTATCCAGATTTGATTAGAGTTTTCTACACAAATCTCAAGTTTGAAGGAAACAACCTTTTTCCTCATGTAAAAGGTGTATATATGGAGATCACATATGATGTGTGGACTGCAGTAGTTGGTCTTAAGTACTCTGGCCTCAGAATCAACAAGAGGAACCTTGGAGTAGTGGAGGATTTCAACAAAGTCCAATACTACAAGAGCTGCTTGAAGAACCAAAATGCTCAAGTTAGGACTTGTTCGGTTGGTGGTTTAAGGCTTGATGAAAGGTTGCTAGCCCTCATTGTGACTTGGATTCTAACTCCAAGGGGGAGCAATCATTCAGTTCTTACAGAGGAGGATCTGGTGTACATCTTCTGCATTATGAAGAAGATCAGAATTAATTGGATCCACATCATCAAAGAGCACATGCAAAAGGCAATGAGGTTAAGTAACTATCACTATCCATATGCTATTTTGGTTTCTAAATTTCTACTCTATTTTGAAGTGAACCTAGAGGATGAAACATCTGAGTTGGTCAAGTCAACTCAAGAGTTGAACAATGGATCTCTCAGTAAAATAGGATTCACCAAAGTAGGTGGCAAATGGATTAGCAAAGATGGTGACCTTTGAGCCTCATCTAGTGCTGCTACTGATCATGAAGAAGATGAACATGCTGCAGATATGGATTTTCGACATGAAGATCTACCTGAAGCACATCAAGATGCTGGACCTAGTGCTGGTGCTGGAAATCACGAAGAAGGAATGCAAACCATGTCTCCTTTTGAGAGACTCATGGTCAATAGGTTTGAAAGTTCTGCGGAGAATCAAAGGAATCTCCATGATCTTTGTGTCAGCAATTTCCAGAGGATTGATAATAGGTTTGACAACATGGATGCACGTTTCATGACTCTAGATGAACAGATTGAGGCAGTACAAAACCAGATCTTTGATATTCAATATGTTGATGATGATGAATGAAGAGAAAAAGAACCGGTTGATGTATCGAAACAACCGATTGTTTTTTATGGTTGTATCAGTTTTTCTATTTTTTTTGCTTTTGCTGTTTTAAATCTGATGTATTAAGAACAATTATCTTTTTCTTCTCTTCTCTTTGTCTATTTATGAAGACAAATAGGGGGAGATATATGTTGCATTTGGTTTCAGTTTTTATTTTTTCTGCAAAACAATTTGTATGAGCAAAACCTCATAGGTTCTGATATTTTTTTGATGTTTGCTCTGATATTATGTTCTGATTTTCTATATTTGTTTCTGTGCTAACCAAATATCAGAAGTTCTATGCTTTTCTTAAAACTGTGCTTTGTAGGAACTGCTTCAGATTCAATCAGGTACAACACAAGCATCAGGGATTTGTCTTCATCAAATAGGGGGAGATTGTTGAACCAAGTGGTTTTCAAGCTTTGAAGAATCCAAACCCTTTGAATGATGTTGAACGCTAGGTTGTGCTTGCTGTTGTTGAGCTATCTTAGATAGGATCTGGGGTAGATTGAGTTTTGTAATCCACTCTTAAATTGAATCCAAAGCATAGGCATTCTCAATCTTTTTAAAAGAAAAGTGTTTTTCAAACTAAGTGAAAAACAACCGATTGTTTTGTCGAAAAATCTGATTGTTTTATACTTTGGTGTTTTTAGAAAAGGTTGAAAACTATTTTTCAAATGGTTGAGCTGTCAAAACCAAAACAACCGATTGATTCGTGGAAACAACCAATTGTTTGTTTTGGTACCATAACAGAAAAACTGTTTGTGCTTTGATGGAGCATTAAATGATTTTCTAACTGTTTACGCTCCAGTTTTTAATGCTTTAACCAATCTTTAATTGCAATGAATAGTTTGTTAAGATTTGATAACAAACAACATCTTTTAATATAAAACAGTTTTTGGTTTTACAAGAACACAAGTTTTTGAGTTTTTGAAAGAGTTGAGATTGCTTAGAGATTGAGTGTGATCAAAGAGTGTGAGATAGGATTTTCTCTTGTATTGATTTCAGATTTGATTCTGTTGAAAGAAACCTTGTGTGTTTGCTGAGAAGTGTTGTGTGTTATTGAGGGGATCAAGATCAGCATTCTTAGTGTTGGTGTGTTGACCAAGAGGAGCGTGTGTCTTGAGGGGATCAAGGTCACTTCTTTGGTTGTGGTGTAAGTGATCTAGGTTTGATTGCTTAGTGGAATTCCTCAATGGTTTCTGAGAAGACTCGATGTAGCTCTGGGTTTAGAGTGAACCAGTATAAACATCTGTGTGCATTCTCTCTCTCCTTAATCTCTTTCAATTCAGTTTTAATATTTGCAATCTGGTATAAATAACCGATTGTTTTTCTGGTGCTGTGGTTTTTGCTTTGTGTTTTGGCAAACTGAATTTCTTATCTTTTGTTTCTTGAAGAAATTTCATTCTTGGCTTAAAAGTTTGCGAAAACTCTCTTTAAACAATTCACCCCCCCCCCTCTAGTTTAAAGCTATCCATTCTAACAGATTTGAGCTAATATGAAGACATATAAGTATCATTTGAGTGACCTCTCCAAATTTCAATTCTTTAAGTAACTATTTAAGCCAAATAAGCTCACAAATAGTCGAGACCGTAGCTCTATATTGTGCTTCTGCACTAGATCTCGCCACAACACTTTGTTTCTTGCTCTTCCAAGAGATCAAGTTATCACCAATGGAGACATAATAATCAAAAGTTGATTTTCTATCAGATGGAGATCCTACCCAATCAACATCTGAATTACAAACTACTTTAGTATGGTTATTATGACCATATAACAAACCTTTTCCAGGAGAGCCTTTAATGTACTTCAATATACGAATGACTGGATTCTAATGATTTTCACATGGAGAATTAAGAAATTGACCCACCACACTGACTGCAAATGAAATATCAGGACAAGTAGTAGTGAGATAGTTCAATTTTCCAACTAATCTTTTGTACTTCTCAGGATCTGAAAGAGGCTCCCCTTGATTGGGTAGAAGTTTCACATTGGGATCCATGGGAGTATCAACAAATTTGGAATACATCAACCTAATTTCCTCCAAAATATCCAATGCATATTTTCTTTGAGAGATAATAATACCATTATTGGATTGTGCTACCTCAATCCCCAAGAAATATCTGAGTTTGCCAAAATCTTTGGTCTGAAAGTGTTCACAAAGGTCTTGGTTTACTTGTGAGATGCCATGATGATCACTGCTTGTAAGAACAATGTCATCAACATATTCCACAAGATAGATACATCCAGCACTCGAGTGATGATAAAAAACTGAATGATCTGCTTCAATGTGAGTCATACCAAACTGTTGAAAAAAATTGCTAAACTTTCCAAACCAAGCCCTAGGAGACTGCTCGAGGCCATATAAGGATTTGCAAAGACGACATAAATTTCTTCCCGCAAATCCCCATTCAAAAAGGCATTGTTTACATCCAGTTGATAAAGAGGTCATTGTTGAATAGCAAACATGGCTATGAACAAGCGAACAGAAGCCATATTTGCCACTTGAGAAAAAGTATCACCATAGTCTAAACCAAATATTTGGGTATAATCCTTAGCCACAAGACAAACTTTGAGACGATCTATAGTACCATCAGGAACAACTTTGATAGCAAAAATCCACTTGCAACCAACAAAAAATTTCCTAGATGGTAAAGAAACAAGTTCCCAAGTTCCATTATTCTGAAGCGCATTCATTTCATCAAGCATGGCCTGACGCAACCAGAACGAGCTAAGGCATCACCTACAGATTTTGGAATGGATACAGAAGAAATAAACAAAAGACAAGTATAAAAGGGTTGAGATAGTCTACGGTAACTCAAAGCAGTATAATGTGGAGAGGAATTACGGGTAGAACGTATACCTTTACCAATAACAAAAGGAAGATCAAGTTTAACTGTGAGTGTTGAAGTCGAATTGGATGAGGTGTTGGCACTAGAAGAGAGTCATCTAATGGATGATGAGACGTTTGACTATGACTATACAACTGAAGAGTTGGTGGCAGTGATGAATCTTTAGGTGCACTAGGCACAAAAAGAGGAATATTAACTTGATTAGATGAAGACATAAAAGAAGAAGGAAAAGACTTAAAGTAAAGGAAAGATTCATTGAAGGTGACATCTACTGAAATAAAATAACAATTTAGAGAAGGTAAGAAACATTTATATCCTTTTCTAATCTAGTGAAGCCGAAAAAGACACATTTGTGTGACTCATGAGATAATTTATCAAGACAAGGACTAAAATTATGAACACAATGTGGACCCAAAAACTTTGGGAGGTAAAGGGTGGAGAGGGTCATGTGGAAATAAAATAGAATGAGGAATTTTGTCATCTAAAACTGAAGATGACATGCGATTAATGAGATAGTATGCACTAAGAATAACATCACCCCAAAAATGCTGAGGAACATCACCATGGATTAGTATGAGTTGTTTCAACAAGATGTCTATTCTTGCACTCAGCTACCCCATTTTTTTTAGGTGTATAAGCACATGAAGTTTGATGAAGAATACCATGAGAAACCATAAAATTTTTAAAAGAATGAGAAAGATACTCATGTCCATTATCATTTTGCAAAACTCAAATGGAAATTTCAAATTGATTTTTAATTTCATTATAAAATATTTGAAATATAGAAAACAACTCATAACAGTTTTTCATGAAAAACACCCAAATACATCTTCAATAATCATCAATAAAAGTAAAAAACTAATGAAATACTAAATTAGACTTAATATGACTTGGTCCCCAAATGTCATAGTGAACTAAGGCAAAAGGAATGAAGCACGTTGTGATACATTAGTAGGAAAATAACTACGAATGTGCTTCCCTAACTGACACGACTCACACGATAAACTAGATACATTAGACAAACTTGGAACAAGTTGTTGCATCTTAACAAGACTAGGATGACCCAACCAAAAATGAATGAGAGATGTAGAATCCATAATTGTGCCAACATGTGCAGATATTTGTAGTTGATAAAGTCCATGAGACTCACATCTGATGCCAATCATCCATCTCGAACTTTGGTCCTGTAAAGAAACAAAATCTTTGGTAAAAGAAATAACACAATCAAGGGAACGAGTGAGATAACTAATGGATAATAAGTTAAATGGAAACCTAGGGACATAAAGAACATTATCAATAGATAATGAAGGAAAAATATTAATAGTACCAACACCATGTGATGGTACCCTATATCCATTGGCCATGGTAACCAAAGGTAAATAACCCGTAGTAGATAGGGAAGAGAAAAAATATTTATTACTAGTAATTTGATATGTGGCACCTGAATCTAGAACCCAAGGGCTAAGGGAAGTAAAGTGAGTGAGGCCAACAAAAGATGTACCTGAATGTGCAACAAAAGCAGTGGAACCAGGGTTCTGACGATCCTCATACCATTTAAGAAATTCATTGAAAATAACAGGCTGACTTGGGGTATCAAATGAAGTATGGTCCACAGTAGAAGGTTGCACAAGAGCAATTTGGGCAACCACAAGAGATTTAGGAGGACGACCTTGTAAGGCATAACATCTGTCAATTTTGTGGCCAAGTTTGCCACAATGATCACACTTGTGACGCCTTTTGCTCGGCTTGTGAGGGCGAGTACGAGCATTATCATAAAAGACTAAAGTAGAATAGTCATCAACATGAGGCGTTATATCAGTGGTGTGTTTACTTGGCACACGCATAAGGGTAAAACAAGTGGAAGTAAAATTGCACACGATAGGAGATCCCAAAATTTTATCACAAACATGAGAGTAATCATCAAGAAGACCATGTAAATCCAATAACATGAAGAACTTGGATCTTTGTTCTACTTCTTGAGAAGGAGTGGGGGTAGAAGGTAATAACTCGTTAAATTCGTGAAGAAGAGCATGAAGTATACCCAAATATTCCACAATTGTACCATCAAGACGTTTGGGAGCAACAACTGTGAGGAGATTTTGACACACACCATAAAGACATTGAGTATCATTGGTGTATACTAATTTTTCTTGTTCCAAAACTTCTGAACATTTCTCAGGTACGAAAAGTTTATTTTAAAGATGAGTGAATGGTAGATTTGATAACAATGCATAATTGAGCTTCAATTTTCAATCAACGGGAAACCTCATTTTCAACAACATTGGGATGGGTAAGACGATGTGATTTCAATAACATGATAGAGATATGATATGAACATGTTATGGATTCAACAAGAGTTGGAATATGATTAGGCACTTTTTAAGAATTGGATCAATGTTCTTAACATTCAAGAACTCACCAAAACACAAAAACCAAGCCAAACTCACATAGAAACCCATTTTGAACAACAAACCCATGGATAGAAACTCAAGAACACAACATATAGCATTTATACCCATGGAGGTCGTGATCAAAACAGCAAGAACAACCAATTTGCACCGATTAAAATTGAATATAAGTGCAGCAAATGAAAGAGGGCATCATAAGGAAGAGATTGCACCGATTGAAAGTGAAAACAAACAAGTAGAACAAAAATTGGTAATTTGGAAAGTGAAGGGGAAAAATGGACTTATGTGGATGAACCTCTTGGAATGTGCACGCCACTTGAAGGATGGTTGGCTTCAAGATGAGTGTTGTTGTCGCCACTCGAGAGCCTAAGAATTCACTCAAGATAAGACTAGAAGAAAAGAAGACACAAGTCTCTCTCACTCACTCACCAATTTGGTAGAGGTTCTTTACTCTCAAAACCAATCTTATTATTTCAAAGACCTAAGCACCCCTTTTATAATAGAGAGGGCTGGTCACAAATGTACAAGAGAAGCTTACAAGAGAAGTTTGAAAGGTTACCTTCTAACTCCTTCTATTCTAGCGCCTAAAGGAGTGTGAAGAAACACCTTTCTAGATCTTTCCTAAAACTAGCGCCTAAAGTGTTATACAATGGAGGTGTCTTTAAGGTTTCCCTCTTTAGCACATCCTAAAGCTATTCTATATTATTTACAAATTTATACAAAAGAAACTACAAAGAGAGATATTAATTGGAGTCCATTCTTGAATGCTTGTAGTCTTCTTGTTGGCTTTAGGCTTGGTCCTCTTTATTTAATTCTTCTTTAATTTTTTAGAAGACTAGAAGGAAGAACATTAAATGTTTGGGTGGATGGCCTCTTCCTCCATTAGTAAAATCCTCTTCTACTTGATCTCTATCATAAGATGATCAACATAACCTTAAGTCTTAAGCCATAATTTAATATCTGAGGCCCAAGTGTCATAATTGGTTCCATCCAATTAATCAATGGAGAGATGAACAATGACATAATTAGTATAAATAGATGGATCTGACATAATAGCAGTGGAAGAAGCCACAGTGGCAGCGAAAGCGGAATAGGGAACGAAAGAAGCCATAGATGATAAGGACAAATCCACTCACCGGTCAATTGACGGCAACAACAACGATGAAGGCTCCGACACCGTCTCCAGCGACGGCGACTCCGAAGAAGCAGTGGGGTGGTGGCTGGAAAATTTCAGTGAATAGTGGGTTCACCAATAAAAATTGAATCTTAACCCTACGCTCTAGATATCATATTAAAGGAAAAAAAAGAATAGGATAAATCCTTTGTGTCTATTGAACACATATGGTTATGTTTATATAGGAAAAGAAACATATGGGCTAAGCCCATTGCATAAATACGAAATATCTAACAATATCTATAATATCTCTTAATATCTAATAATATCTAATTATATATAATAATACTTAACAATATTTAATAAAATATTATTATAATTTCTTGAAATTATTGTACTATCAATTATTGAGCCTCTTGTAAGAATGGACCCCCTTTTCTAATTATTAAGCATCTACCTTATGCATGCAAAATTAAAAAAAAAAATTATTGAAGATATTTGAATAGAGGATTAATGACCATAAATTTTAAACAAGTGATATGATTTATTTTATGAAGAAGTTGAGAAAAATATCTTAGCAACAAAAATTAGTCGTATCTTTACATCGAGAACTAAAACTTACAAAATTTTCTCAATAACTCATATGTTTAACTTGTCACTTACTAAGAGGTTTCACTCATCATGATTTTAGAAAGCAATATAAAATTTTGTATGAACTTGAACATATTAACTTTTAATAAAATTTATAATTATTTGTCTTAGATCATTAAGATATTATTTTGAAAATATTTTTTTGAGAATTATACTTGTGCTTATTATACAGAGTATGTTATGCAAGTAGGAAAATGAATATATCACAAAAATTGAAAAAAGATACACTTTCTATGACTGTTATTACTAAATTTGTTATAAAAATATTATTTTTATGATTGATTTATTTATTAATCATAATAAAAAGTAACACATTCTATGATGGTTAAAATATTATCTGTCATAGAAAATAACACATTCTATGATGGTTAAAATATTATTTATCTAGAAAATAACACATTCTATGACATTTAAAAAGTTATCTATCATAAAAACTAATACTTTAATGTGTTTTCTATGAAGACTCTTTTAGGCCTAACATAGAAAACAAACTTTCTATGATAGTCAACAACCGTTATAGAAAGTATATACTTTCTATGTTATTTGTATCTGTGACAAGTCTAAAATCGACATAGAAAAATATATTTTAACTATCATAAAAAAAGTGTCTGCTTCATTAGCTATATTAAAGAAATTGTATGGTTGTATGGGATTTAGTAGTTGTTAGAGATCCTAGGTTCATCTCTAGGTTTTGGATAACATTCCAAGAAGCCTTAGAGATTAAATTGGCCCTAATGTTGTTTATCACCCCAAATTGATGATTAAAGTGAGGACATATTCAAGACTTGTGCATTTGAAAACAAAGGGAGTCGGGGTAATTGCCTTCAATCGATAGAGTTTTCCTATATTATTGGATAAGCATGACACCATTCAAGGCTTTGTGAAAGGGGCAAAACTCCATTGTGTTGGTATGAGGTATGTGAATTTAGCCTTCGGATCCAATATTATATAGAAACCAACAAAAAAATCTAAATGATTAAGGATAAAAAGAAAATAGCTAAGACCGACAAAAAGAACTTTGCATATAAGAAAAGAAAACCTTTACAATTTAAGAAAGGTGATCATATATTTTAAAGGGTTTTTTCTTTTACTAATGTTGAGAAGTCTTAGGTTAATTGGTCATTTCCAAATCTTTGACATAGTAGTTTTTATAGCTTACAAAGTTATTCTACCACCACCCTTATCTAACTTTATAATGTCTATCATCTTTCTCAATCCCAGAAGTACATTAAGATCCATCTTACGTTATTGAGCCAAATGTTGTTTAATTGAATTCAATCTTATGAACCATAACCCATATCCAGATTGTATACCATAATGTTAAGAAACTTAGGAACCCAATCATTCCTCTAGTGAAGATAGGAAAAGGAAGAATATAAAAAAAACTCACTATCTATATTTATGTGTGTGACAATGTATGTTTTCTAAATTTTTGAGGATGAACTATTTTAAAGGAGGAGACTATTTATAATATCTATAGGGTTTTTTTAAGCTTTATACTGGAAAATAGCTTATCGTATTTTAAGTTTAGTTTCAAAATATTTTCTCTAGAAGAAATTTGTTTAGTGGTTTTGGCTTCACTAAAAGTGAAGATTGAAGTTGTTTTTTACATAATCTACTTAATCATTTTGAATTCGTTGTCATTTCGAACTCACTCAATCATTTGTCTTTCCCTTAGCAAAATTGATCCCTATAAGTGAAAATTTAAGTTTTCCGGCTTCACCTATTTCAGTAATCGCTTTGCTATCCTTCCAATGAGTATAACACATTTGTTCAACTTATCGCATGGAAAGTTTTTCCCTGTTTTATTTTTCTTCTTCCCACTTTTTTTCATTTTTACCCCAAATTCAATCCGAAATTGTTTGATGATTACACTTGTCGATGAAAGATCTAGATAGGTAATGTAGCCATTAAATGTGAAAATTGAATTAGTTGGGTAAGCAGGTGAAGGTGTGACACTGAATACTAGTGCGTTGTGACCTCGTGGGGATGATTAATAGTGCCTTTATTAGCTTTCAGCTACGTCAACGTAACCCCAAAGTTGATACCAACGAAGCTGTGCTAATTGCGAAGCCATTCAATGATGGACACATAACCTCTCAGTCACGCACCAATTTCCTTATTTATTTCTTAGGCGTCACACCCATCTAGTGAAGTGAAGCATGCAAAAGATAAAACTGCTTTTTAGTGTTGAAAGTTGAAGGCCAGAACATAGCCAAAAACATTTCCTTTGAGGCACAATGAACCCCAGCTGCACTAGCAAGATAAAAACGGCTTCTCTTGTCCACAAAACGCAAGAACTGACCAATAAAACAGTGGTTTTTGAATTTGAGGGTACCCTGTTACGATCAACTTCACTGTTCTCTTACTTCATGCTGGTTGCTTTTGAAGCTGGTGGGTTGCTTAGATCTCTCATTTTGTTTCTTTCATACCCTTTGGTGTGGCTGCTGGGTGAAGACCAACTTGGCTTGAAGATTATGGTTTTCTTGAGCCTTTTTGGCATCAGAAAGGACACGTTTAGAATAGGATCAGCTATTCTGCCAAAGTTCTTTCTAGAAGATGTGGGGTGGGAAGGTTTTGAAGCTGTTATGCGGTATGAGAAAAAGGTGGCATTGAGTAAGTTGCCTAGGGTCATGGTTGAAGGTTTCTTGAAGGACTACTTAGGGGTTGAGGGTGTTGTAGCAAGAGACATTAAGTCCTTTAAAGGGTACTTTTTGGGATTGTTCGAGGAAAGGAAAGAAAACAACACTCATTTATACGAGGCAAAAGCAGACCATGAAAAACCTATCGGTATCACTGGTAGCCATATTGGGTATATTGAACAACAACTTTCCCCTGAATTCAAGGTTTGTCTAGCAAATACATAAATTCATATATGTGCACTCTCATATCATGCTTTTTTTTATACCAGATATAAAGGTTTTAAATTAGTGTTGTAATTATTTTTATGAACAATTCTTATAAACTTGAGAAATTGTGAACAAAGTTATTGTATTCGAGGTCACAGTGTGTCAGTAACTCAAAATCTGAACCTCGTGGTTAAAATTACTATCACGGTCTATTTTTGAAAACCTTGCTAAATATGCAACTCCATTTTTCTAACGGGTTCTGTGTCTGCAGAAGGATTGCCTAATTCTAAGCTCGCAGGAGAGGAGAAATTGGCATGTCCTTCCAAAAGAGAGGTATCCAAAGCCTTTGATCTTCCATGATGGAAGGTTGGCTTTCAGGCCAACCCCAGCCTCTACTTTGGCTTTCTTCATGTGGCTACCCCTTGGACTATTCCTTTCCATCTTCAGATTCACATTTGGCATTGCGCTTCCCTTCAATGTGTCTGCTCCAATATTGGCCTTCTCAGGGACAAGAACAACCGTTTCAAGACCCGAGAGCCCTTTGTCTTTGGTCCCAAATGAGGAAAACCAAAAGGGCATGCTCTATGTGTGCAACCATAGAACCTTGCTTGACCCACTTTACATTGCATATGTCTTGGACAAACCTCTCTCTGCAGTCACATACAGCTTGAGTAGATTCAACGAGCTTGTTTCCCCCATCAGAACTGTAAGACTAACAAGGGACAGAGAGAGAGACAGAGCGACGATGGAGAAATTGATGAGCCTAGGCAACCTTGTGGTGTGTCCTGAGGGAACAACTTGCAGGGAACCTTATTTGTTAAGGTTCAGTCCTTTGTTTGCTGAGCTCACAGATGACATTGTTCCTGTGGCTGTTGATGTGACGGTTAGCATGTTCTACGGAACAACAGCTAGTGGGCTCAAATGTTTGGACCCCTTTTTTCACCTCATGAACCCAAATCCTACCTACTTCATAGAAATCCTAGACCAGTTACCTCGGTCACAAACATGTCACGAAGGTGGGAAATCAAGAATCGAAGTTGCCAATTCTGTGCAACGTGAGATTGCGAATGCGTTAGGATTTGCATGCACCAGCTTGACCAGAAAAGACAAGTATATGATCTTGGCTGGTAACGAGGGAGTCAATGAAGGGCCTTGCCATAACTGCAACTAGCTACCACCTTTGTGTTAGACAAGGGAGAAAGCAACCCAGCTATGTTAATTTTTTTATAATCTCAGTGACATTTACTTAGAGATGGATTTCACAGTCATTAAGAACTATATAACCATTTTTTTACGTCTTATTTTGGTTTAGATTCAAATAGAAGGCAGTGTTGTAGTGGGTTATCTATGTGATGAAACTTACGTGTTTACTTTTTTATGCTGTTGTACACTACTAAATTTGCTCGAATACTCTTCCGGTTTAGGAGAGTATTGCAGTTGATAATTCTCTATTATTTTCCAATAAGCTTTTTTTTATTAAAGATGTGGAGTAAAAATTGGAGAACTATTAAACGTACACCTATAATTATCTAACAACTTATTTCCACCATTATTTTGTTATCTACTTTTCTCGTCACACCGAGAAATATTTAAAATATTAAATATATATATGTATATATATATATATAAAAAGTTGAGGTGGTAAAACTTTCAAACCCTAAATAAAAACAAGAGTATATAAATTTATTACTTTATGTCTCACTATTTATATATATATATATATATATATAATTTAAAAAGTTGTGTATCTTCAATTCATAATTTATATATAAATGTATAAAAAATAATGAACTGGTATCATTCATTACCATTACAATAAAATTAAATAATTCAATTTATATATTACTTTAACTAATTATTTAATGAATTATTATAGTATGTTTATGTAACATGAGAAAGAAAGGAAACATCTCTATCAATGTTAACCAACCCACCTCATTATGAGTGGATCAAGATCGGTGGTGAATAAGTTTACGGTGTCGTTTGACTTACACTCCAAATCCATCAATTTTTACCCATTTAAATTTAGAGATAGGTTGAGAGGAGCTCGAATGGTCGTTGAAAAATTTGATAGATTTTTTTTTTTTTTTTGCAACATTTCATTAATGAATATTTTCAAATATAACTTTGAACTAACATACTTTTGTTGTGAAGTAGGTGGTGAATTACATTTAATGAATCCAAAGATTTTGTGTTGTGTGACAAAGTTATTTGTATTATTTATTCTTGAAAATTTATAAAAATATTTAAGGTTAAAATGGTAGTTAAATTTGTTAATATGTTATCAACAAAAGTTTTTTTTTTTAATTGAGTGACTACTCTAAATGTTGAATTGTCAAGTGAATATGTTAAAATAACTTACAAATTTGTTTGAGTGTTTTTTATTTGTTCAACTATTTTTCTAATAGATTGAAATCACTTATCTTCTCAAACAATTTTATTAGTTTATTTTAACAAGCTGAAACTATGATTTAATATGTGTATTTCACTAATAAGTGAATTCAATATATATTTTCGAAGTTTTAATTAGTTAAACCTGAAAGGTATTTCTATATAACACTCTTTTTCAAAATATTTTAAGAACTAAACGAAATTTTGTAAGAACTTTTTCCAGATAGATATAATTACGAGTTATGAAATTGAGCTCTTGGGGCTAAAGTACGAAAATGGTGCATTTTGAAATCATCATTATCGATTTAAGCAAAAATAATTATATTTACCAAATTAGGTTAAGTCATGGGACATGGAAACACATTTAAAGGAGAAAAGTCATGGGGATGACACACAAATTTGCTTAGAAAGACGAAATCAAGCTAATGAAACGCAATTTTGTGTTGAAATCGTGTGATATTTGCACAATTTTTTTTAAATTATGTTAATTAATTGAAGTTGTGCATGGGTGACACAACTTCAGTGTAAAATAATACAACTGAAATTGTGTTACCCATTCACAACTTCAGTTGTATTATTCTTCTTAACTGAAGTTGTGTCATTCATGCACAACTTCAGTTTGATTGTAAAAAAAAAAAAAAATAGGTCTAATGTGTGAAAGATTTTAATGTTTTTTAGTGTGATATATTTATAAATTTAAAAAAGTTATTTTTTGTGTTTATTATTTTAAAGAGAGTGGTAAAATTTAGATTCATAATAATGTGTTAATTGTAATTATTTGAAAATTATGATATTATGTAAATTTGCACAAGTTAGTTGAATGACATGTAAGTATGATAAATGAGAATATAAAAGAGCGAAAGGTATTTTTTCATAATAGAAAACTTTATTTAGAAATAATGACACACTATTGTCGATACAGGCCATAGTATATTAACCACAGTATCACACATCTTGGATAGTAATGTGGAACGATCGTTATAACGATGTTATTCAAGGAATTGAATTCAATGGAAACGGTCACTTGTGAGATACTACCCTATACAAGCAATGGTATACCAGACACTATCTGATACATTTTTCAGCCCGAAGAAGAATACAACGATGAAGTAAGTTTTTTTACAAATTCCTCTACATTATGATACTTTTTCTGAACAAAACTAACACAATTTTTTCATCAGTATGACACACCACAACCACCTCAACAACCATATTCAGAGCCCTTACACATCTATCATGTTGGGCCTTCTTCTAGTGCTCAACAACCATATTCAATTTCCTGACACCTCCATCATCATACCGTCCACTTTCATCATTGCATTGTTATTAACCCTCGCTTCCTTCACAGGGGTTTGGTAATCCATCACCTGACCAAAACCAACTAGAAGCTACTCATGATAGTCCAGAATGAACCAAACCCATGCCTCCAGGATAACCACAAAGGCAGAGAAGGGGACCACAATGTGGCACTTCTTCCCATAGATAGTCCATTTTCATTTATGTAATCAAAACAATCTCACTATTTGTATGAATGTTTATTATTTTATGTTAGTTCTATTTTCTTGTTTTGTTAAATTTAATCATACAAATTTCTCTAATTCAAAAAATATGAAACACAACATAATTACACAAATAATAAACTTCACAAGTAATATTTTGAGGTCATGGGTTGAGCCCAATCATGTGGTGAAACAGTCTAATGTCGATCTCTGGAGTTAGTGAAAAAGATCTCATTTACTTCTCATAAAGAGGGGATGACGTTAATTACGGGGATTGACTGAATATGTGGGATTGTAATTAATTTGGAAATATAACTCAAAACAAGACCAGATACAAGGAGAAGGAGGGCGAGCACTAATATGTATAAGGGAAAGAAGATGACCTAGTCAAAAGGGAGAAAAGAGAACAATAACTCACAGGGAGTAATTTCAACTCATATTTTACACTATATTCACTATATACACTAAATTTTACTCTCTTACTGATTTGAGTGTTTGAGTATCTTCTATAGGTGGAGCCCCCTCATTTCCTTTGAGCAAATTCATGAAGCCTCTAGAGCGATGTCCAAAGTATGAACTTTGTTGTCAAGCTTGCTCCCAATGGTATCCCAAACAAATGCCAAAGTACGTTGTAGTTTAGCATATACATCATCTCGATCTTGAGATGTCCCATAGATTTTGAATTCCAATTTGACAAGTTGTTGACAAACCTCTTCAAGTTTGTTGGTCACCTTTTTAGCTTCTTCTAACTCTTGTTGCATTTCTTTCATTTGTATCTCATTACAATCAACTCGGGACCGATTAGTATGGACAGTTTGTTCCAAGCCAGATAAGTTGTCGAGCCATGACAATTTTTGTGCAAGACTTTGAATCATGAGAGTATTATCTCCACCCTAATAAGTACGACCGCTAGATGAAGAATCCTGTTGGGAAGAATTTCCCAAGTTGATATAATCGAATTTGGGAGTCCTTCTTTCGTTTTTTAGGAGTGACTATGGTTTTTTTTTCAACTAGCAGTCATAGTATACACTTTCTCTCTAATTGAGCCACCCCTCATTCGACGAGCCATTTCAGCTATGCTTAGCGACATTGTGTTTTCTGAGGCATAGAAAAAATGAGTTAATAAAAAGCTATGCCATATAAAATAATCACAAAAGGAGATGTAGGTACCGATGTAAACTTTAAGATCAGTAAGCCGAGATTCGAGCTATAGAAGAACAGAAGTTTCAAATATGGTGCCCAAATCATCAAGTTTTTTGTAGTTACTTAATTTTTTACATTTTAGATCTCCAGGGGAGAGGGAAGTTTGAAATTGAGGGAAAGATGACCAATACATTGGAAATCCTGTTAAGACATCGGAATTGTAAGGAGACTCTTGAACTTTGACAAATTTCCCTTTAAATGTTTTGTATGAGGATTGAAAGGGGATTAACAATGCTTTACTGTTGACCCCATTCACAAAAAGACCAAGAGGTTTCCTTAGAAATCTTATACTAGAAAAAGTAAAAAAAAATATATTTGGATTTTAGAGTAAAATCAAAATAAGTACATAAGATGTGAAAGGATCTAACAAACTCCCAACTAGGATGTAGTTGAGCGGGGGAGATTATGTGAGTTGATTTTTAGATATTTTCATTTAGGTGACACTTTACTTTCAAATTGAGATTTTAAGAGTTAATGGGGATGACCTTAGGAAAATTCCCACAACCAAGTGGTTAAGTAGGTGTGAAGGTGCATTTCACAAAGGCAAAGATAAAAAGACATTGTATGGTGACATGTATGCAATTACCGAAATAAAGAGGAAAACTAGGAAACATTAATGGAAAGGAAACATGAAGGAAATGGAAGAAGAAACTTATGGAGATGGTGGTGGGTCGTCATGCCACTTGATGGGTGGAAACCACCGAGATAAGTGCTAGGCTGCCACTTGAGAGTTTCATTCTCATCAAGATAAGACCAAAAGGAAGAGGAGACAATACTCACTCAAGCTATCACAATATTTGTGCAAAGTAAATTTTCTATTCAATTTCAACATGTAAAATACAATGGGTAGGCCTACTATTTAAATGGGCAACCTTAAGGTTTGACTAAGTCAAACCTGCATCCTAGGCTTGTCCTTCTAGAAACTAGGTCAAATTGCCTACCTAAAGGGCTAGGAACAAGCTAAAATAATACATACACCCCATATTATGCTAAAGGCACCTTATTCTAGTCTATCTTTTCTATTTGGATCCCTAAAGTGAGCCCAAATTATTTACAACTTGTTTTATTCTTTAAAAAGACCAGCAGAAAGAACATTAGATGCTCTGGTTTGTGTCCATTTCTTCCTCTGGTGAGGTCTTCTAAATCATTGGTGAGGTCTTAACTTGATTGTTGAGATGACTTTTCATAGTGTGCATCCTTGGTCATCTCCTTGTTGGCTGCATCATGCCCCCCAGGTTTGAGAGAATTCGACCTTAAATTTAGAACTCCTACAGATAACATAGTTAGTTTGTTCACATATAAGATAGTTCAAAGTGTCGGATGTGAAACAAACTTATGTTCTTTGAGCTTGGAGAGTTCAAAAGTATGAGCTCTTTTTACAAGCCATGTTGGGAAAGAATATTTGGGGATGAAAGGGCTTGGTGATAAATTCATCCCAAAGTTTCTTTGTCCAAGATGTCAAGTAATTTTTATTTGGTAATGAAAAAGATAAGGAAGAAGGACACCTTGGAGGTGTAATTTGTAGCATGACACGAGTCAACATGATTGATTTAGTTGTGTAAGATGATATTTTGTGACTCGGTTTATCATTTCTTTCTTGCTCTTTTTCATTTTCTCTTTTGTTTTTCATTTTTATTTGATCCTCATGGACTTCTTTTGGTGAGAGAGATTTAGTGTGATTTTATGCCCATGGAAGGTGAAACAGATTTTGTTGGTAAGGCCATCATGTAGGGTTTTCCTATCATATTGCCATGGCCTACCCAAGAGAATATGTGTAGCTTCCATAGGGACAACATCACACAAGACCTCATCCTTATATTTACCAATAGAAAAGGCTATGAGGACTTGCTTGTTTACTATTATTTTCCCCTCTTCAGTTAAACATTGAAGTTTATAGGGCTTTGCATGAGAGATAGTAGGTAACCCAAGTTTGTCTACCACTCTTGTGCTTGTCACATTTGCACAACTTCCCCCATCCACAGTTAAGGAACACAACTTATCATTAATGAGGCATCTAGTGTGGAAAATATTTTCCCTTTGACTTTCATCAAAAGGTTCTAAAACTTGGCCTAGCATGTGCCTCACTACCAATAAGTCTCCTTCACATGGAACCTCACTTTCTTCCTCACTTGGGGATCTAGAAGGGGTAGGGGACCTAGACCTTTGTGAGCTATGGTCACTCATGACAAACCCTTGCTTAATCATCATGTTTCTTTTTGAAGGACAATTAGATGCAATGTGCCCAAAACGTAAACATTCAAAACACTTTCTACTTGAGGTTTTGGTAGGTGACTTAGGTGTTGAAGTAGAGGGATTAGAATGTCTAGGGTTGTAAGTGGAATCTTTCTCAACATTTGAAGGAAAACTTTTGGAAGAAGTTTTGTTTTTGTTTTCCAAGATGATTGGTAGTAGTCATCATTATGAGAGTTTTTGAAATGGTTTTTCTTTGAAAGTTGGGTTTCAACCTTGATGGTAAGGTAAATCAATTTTTCTAAAGATAAATACTCATAAAGTTCCACCAAATCTAGCCATTTTAGATTCCTCACTTTCATGCATGTCAATTTTAGTTAAAGTCGTTTCAAGCTCTTTAAAATAATCAACACTTTTTGTTCCTTGTTGAAGTCGTTGGAGCTTCAACAAGAGTTCATTCCTATAGTGAGGAGGAAAAAACCTAGCATGCATGCATAACTTTAAATCCTCCCAAGAGACCATGGTTGGCCTCTTGTTATGTCCAATGTCCATTACAGTCTTATGTCACCACTGCATGACATAGTCTAAAAATTTTAAGGAGGCTAACTTGACTTTTTGGTCTTCTTGGACCTCATGTACATTAAAAATTTGTTCAAGCCTCACATCCTAGATAAATTTTGGGATCACCTTCCCCACTAAAACTAGGAATTTTTACATAAGGCAAAGAAAGTTTAGGAGCATGGTGTGGATGTTGGCGCCTCTCCTCAAATTGGTTCAATCTCCAATTTTCTTCTTCCTCATGGCTACCATATTGAGTGAAACTTCTTGTAGCTCTTCTATGCTCCCATCTCCTTGGTTGTCTCATTTTTTCATCCTTTTATGCTAGGTACCTTTTTGTCGCCACCAACTCACCCATAAGGAATGCCTTTTTTGGGGAGATTGGGGTTTTGATGACTCCCCTGAAGAAAGATGAGCCATAATTCACAAGTGAACAAACAATTAGTGAAATAGAAGTTAGAAAATAAACTCTCTAGTTAGAAAGAACACAATAAGACACAAAATAACAATCCAAAAGCAAAACAAGTTATGGAAAAGTAAAATGGCCAAATGAAATTGCAAGAAAATTAAAGGGCTGAAAATTAAATTGCAAGAATGTAAAGACAAGAATTTAAAGGTACTTGAATGTAAAGACAAGGAATTAAAGATGCAAGAAAATAAAGTGTCAATCAACTCTAAACAAGATAAGCTCAAAAATCAAAGCTCTGAATACCACATGATGTGAGTTGATTTTTAGATATTTTCATTTAGGTGACACTTTACTTTAAGATTGAGATTTTAGGAGTTAATGGTGATGACCTTAGGAAAATTCCCACTTGACACTAACTTAACCAAGTGGTTAAGTAGGTGTGAAGGTGCATTTCACAAAGACAAAGATAAAAAGACATTGTATGGTGACATGTATGCAATTGCCGAAATAAAGAGGAAAACTAGGAAACATTAATGGAAAGGAAACATGAAGGAAATGGAAGAAGAAACTTATGGAGATGATGGTGGGTGGTCACGCCACTTGATGGGTGGAAACCACCAAGATAAGTGCTAGGCCGCCACTTGAGAGTTTCATTCTCATCAATATAACACCAAAAGGAAGAGGAGACAATACTCACTCAAGCTCTCACAATATTTGTGCAGAGTAAATTTTCTATTCAATTTCAACATGTAAAATACAATGGGTAGGTCTCCTATTTATAGGTGAAGGAGCCTTGGAAAACAAGCAAGAGGGGTAGAATGGGAAAAGGGAAAAAATGGGCAGCCTTAGGGTTTGACTAAGTCAAGCATGCATCCTAAGCTTGTCCTTCTAGAAACTACATCAAATTTCCTTTCAAAAGGGCTAGGAACAAGCTAAAATAATACCTACACCCCCTATTATGCTAAAGGCACCTTATTCTAGCCTATCTTTGCTATTTTGACCCCTAAAGGGAGCCCAAATTATTTACAACTTGTTTTATTCTTTAAGAAGTCTAGCAGGAAGAACATTAGATGCTCTGGTTTGTGTCCATTTCTCCCTCTGGTGAGGTATGCTAAATCCTTGGTGAGGTCTTCACTTGATTGTTGAGATGAC
Source organism: Phaseolus vulgaris (assembly GCF_051622355.1). NCBI lineage: Eukaryota > Viridiplantae > Streptophyta > Magnoliopsida > Fabales > Fabaceae > Phaseolus > Phaseolus vulgaris. The sequence goes on from NC_143505.1 coordinate 47,104,891, forward strand.
TTATCATAGTGTGCATCCTTGGTCATCTCCTTTTTGGCTTGGTTTACATCAGGAGACATTCATGGAACTTAGGATTTCTTTTTCAAAGGGATGTAAAGGAATTCGAACACCAATTTTACTAAATAAGGTTTCGTAGATAAAGAAAAAAGGTTTCTCATTCTGGCAATCTTTACAAAAAGGTTCATCACAACCGTAAGGGACAACAACAATGTTAGTTTCAACTTTAGAGTGACTTAAAGCTTGAGCATGGCGGAACTTTTCAAGTTTAATGGAAGTAAAGACATAAATTTCATGAAGGACATCATCTTTGGCCCAGGGATAAACAAATTGGTAATCCATAAATAAAAAACCAGGTTGTGTGCAAAGATGAAAACAAAGGAGAATAAAGACGAAGGAGTTGAAAGGAAAGGCGTACGTGAAAGTGAAATCAGTTTCTCAAAAGGAAAGGTGAGAATTTATGGTGTAATAAAGATCAAGAAAGAAGAAGAAATAAAGGAGAGTGGAAGAAAATGGCAAAAGTTGAAAAGGTGGGAGGGTACTCAGCTTGAGAAGAGCAAACAACGCAAACCACTATATTCAAATTCCACTAATGAAAGCAGGACACATGGAAATGGGACTATTTGAATTAATGAATGAAAGGATGGGTGGCAGAGAAGGAGACATAGCATGAGTATCGATAAGTTGCAGAGGGAATTCTAATCGACATGGTTATGTTATAAAGGTCAAGATCGACTCCTCAATTACTGAACTTATCAGCCTCATTAGCTTATGCCTGAGGTTGGGGGGTTATGAGGTCATGGCCCAAGCCTATTAAAAGGGTGAAAGAAGATCTGGTACTGATCTCTTGAGTTAATGTTTTTGAACTTATTAGCCTAATTGGCTTACGCGTGAGACTAGGGGGTTGTGAGGTCATGGGCCAAGGCCAATCATGTGGTGAAACGGTCTCAATGTTGATCTTTGGAGTTAACGAGAAAGATCCCATTTACTTTTCATAAATAGGGTAGGACGCTAATTACGGAGATTAACTGGATATGCGAGATTGAAATTAATTTGGGAATATAACTCAAAAGAAGATCAGATACAAAAAGAAAGGGGGGGAAACACTACTATACATGAGTGAAACAACTTTAGTGAAGAATAATACAACTGAAGTTGTTCATGGGTGACACTACTTTAGTTGTATTATTTTACACTGAAGTTGTGTTACCAAAGCACAACTTCAGTTAATTAACATAATTAAACAAAATTGTGAAAATGCCACAAAATTTCAACACAAAATTGTGTACCATCCACACAACTTCATCTTTCTAACAAATTTGTGTGTTATCCCCACAATTTCTCCTTTAAATTTGTTCCTATGCCCAACGACTTAACCTAATTCAGTAAATTTGTTTTGCCTGAATCGGTAATAATGGTTTCAAAATGCATATTTTCGTACTTTAGCTAATTCTTGGAGCTTTCTTTAGCAATCTTGAGGATCTTTTTGGGTTGATCAAGAACTAATCATCTGTGTTGTATTTGGTTTAGGTGTAATCGCTCAATTCAAGTGATATTCTTCTTGTTTAGTGGTTATCAGATAAATTGCTTGTGTTTTTATGGACATAGTGTTCTGTTAGAATGGATGGCTTTAAACTAGAGGGGGGGTGAATTGTTTAAAGAGGGCTTTCGCAAACTTTTAAGTCAAGAATGAAATTCTCTCAAGAAACAATTGATAAAGAATTCAGTTTGCCAAAACAGCAAGCAAAAACTGCAGTACCAGAAAAACAATCGGTTGTTTCACAGAAACAATCGGTTGTTTATACCAGCAAACAACAAACAAAACTGAATTTAAAGAGATTAAGAATAGAGAGATTGCACACATATGTTTATACTGGTTCACTCTAAACCTAGAGCTACATCCAGTCTTCTCAGAAACCCTGAGGAAATCCACTAAGCAACCACACCTTGATCACTTACACCACAACCAAGAAAGTGACCTTGAACACCTCAAGACACACACTCTTCTTGGCCAACACACCAACACTAAGATTGTTGATCTTGATCCCCTCAAGAACACACAGCCAATCTCAGCAAACACAGAAACGAAACTTGTTCAGCAGAGTTCAAGGATTACACTTGTTACAGAAGATAATCTGAAATAAATACAAGCATAATCCTATTCCACACACTTTGATCAATCACAAACTCTAAGCAATCTCAGCTCTTTGAAAAACTCAAAAACTCTATTCAAAAATCTTATTTCACAAATCTGTTTTTCTGAATTTATTCAAAGATGTTGTTTGTTATCAAATCTTAACAAACTCTTAAATTGCATTAAAAGATTGGTCAAAGCATTTAATGACTGGAGCGTAAGCAGTTAAAATCATTTAAAGCTCAGTCAAAGATAAAACAGTTTTTCTGTTATGGTCCCAAAACAAACAATCGGTTGTTTCCTCTAATCAATCGGTTGTTTTGGTTTTAACATCTCAACCATTTGAAAAACAGTTTTCAATCTTTTCTAAAAACATCTAAGTATAAACAATCGGTTGTTTCGACAAAACAATCGGTTGTTTTTAACTTAGTTTGAAAAACATTTTTATTTCAAAAAGATTGAGAATGCCTATGCTTTGGATTCAATCAAAAGGTGGATTACATACACAATCTACCCCAGATCCTAACTAAAACAGCACAGCAACAGCAAGCTCAGCCAAGACTTCAACATCCTTCAAAGGGTTTGGATTCTTCAAAGCTTGAACACCACTTGGTTCAACATGTTCAATGAAGGTTTTTGTAATAGGGTTTTACAATTTTATGTTGAATTTCTTGTAAGGTGAAAGAAAGTAGTTCTTGATCTTTTGTAATCTTTTCTTATGTTAATAAGTGTGTGCATAACTAGTGTAGTTAAGCAACTGAAAGTAGATTTTGAAAAAAGGGAGATCTAGTATAAATTTTCTATGTACTTTTCTCCTCCTTGATGATAGCTTCAAACCTCCACGGATTAGCTTGGTTCTTGACTTGTGGAATGGATTGGCGGAAGTAATGAAAAATGAAGGTCAAGTAGGAGCTGCAAAGAACTTTTGGATACTTGGAGTGTTGTGAGAAGTGTAGAGAATGATAGGTTAGGTCTAAGCACTTCAAGAAAATAAGAGAGAGAGAGAGAGAGAGAGAGATCAAACAAGATATCTACCTTAGAAAAAAGAGACAAGGAGATATTTGCTTGCAATATGGGCAGCATATCTAATATATTTTATCTGAAATTTCAAGAGCCAAGCATCCCTATTTATAATTATAGGGTCCAACCAAAATACAAAAGAAATGTTGGGAGTTTTAATTTAAATTAGGTGCCTAAACCAAGTCACATGGCAAGTGTGAAGGCAATGTGATCAATGTGCTTAACTTAGGCATACAAGGTCCAATATGCATGGCCTAGGGTTTAAGATGTGTCATAATTGAGCCCAATTAAACCCTAGGCAGGTTTAAAAACCATTATCCTAACTCTAGTCTTTTTAAGACAAAATACAAGCCAAAACTTTATACTAGTTTTGAATAAGAAATTTAAATCCTATTCTAACTAATACCACTAGGTTATGGCTCCTTCAAACATGTATAAGAGTATGTCTTTGTTTAGGGTAACTAAGTCCCAATTTTCTTATATTCTTGTACCCATTGCCCTAGTGGTTGGTCCTTTGCCGGGGGCTCGCCATCATCTCCTCCCTCTTGAAGAGGATTTATCCTCAAATCAATAGCTTCTGCCTCATCATTTGTGCTACCTAAAAAAGGTGTTACTTTAATAACATTAAAAGTAGTAGTAAGTACTCCATATTCTTCAGGCGTATCTAATTGATATGCATTGTTCTTTATTCTTTTGAGGATCTGAAAAGGATCACCTCCTTGGGGAATAAGTTTAGACTTCTTATGAGTAGGAAATTTATCTTTTCTTAGGTGAAGCCAAACCTAGTCTCCCTCCTTAAAACTATCTCTTTCTCCCCCTTATTGTTATGTCTAATATATTTCTCAGTTTTCTTATGTATTTGAGTTTTAATCCTCTCATGCAATTTCTTAATAAACTCATCTTTTCTTACCCCTTCCTTATGCACAAATTCATGTGGATTAGGAAAAGGTAACAAATGTAAAGGAGTATGAGGATTATAACCATATAAAACTTCAAATGGAGAAATATTAGTAGTCTTATGGACTACTCTATTGTATGCAAACTCAGTGTGGGGAAGGTACTCATCCCAAGATTTGTGATTTCAGTACTGTCTTGGCCGAATAGCTGAAAGGTTGAAAGGCCGATAATAAGACTTAAAATTAAACATAAATGAATAAATAATTAAATAGTAAAATACTATAGCGAAACCCATTAAATAATCCTAAATACGGGCAGTATGTTTAATAAATATTAGGTACAAAGAGTAAAAGCCCAATTGGGTCTAAACCTCAATAAGAAAGTACTATATAGGTGATCAACCCAAGAGGTAAGTAGAGTGGAATTTATCTGATATGACTTTATCATCGAAGTACCTTGTAGGTACACACACCTATCTGAGAGCTTATACTGAGACCAGAGACCGAGAGTTCAAATTGATCCAGCATAGCGAGCAAGAGTCCATAACTTATATCCAAGCCCAAGCCCAACACAGTGAACAATATAGCCAAAAGCCCAAAACCAAGATTGAAGACCGGGAAGCCAACAGATCTAGAGGAGAAAAAGTTTGTTTCTAGGCCCTGTAAGAACATTTTCGCACCCACTTTGGGATCCTTGTAGGCACCGCACATTTGCCAGAACGTCTGTAAGAAGACATCCTTTCTCTGAAGCCATCATAGAAACCCCACTACCTGAAAATTGGAAAAATTTAACCATGGATAAATATGATAGAAGTATGGATCCTGATGAACATATAGTAGTTTAGACAACACAAATAAGTTTGTATACATGGAATGATGTCATTTTGTGCAGAGTATTTCCAACAACTTTGAAGGGAGCAACTTTGAGTTGGTTTACTCGGTTACCACCATTGTCTATTGATTGTTTTGATACTTTAGTTGAAAAATTTTGAGCTCAGTTTACCACAAGCCGACCACATCATTTGACATCAATTGCTTTGGTAAAATAAGGAAGGAAAAGGGAGAATCATTGAGGCTATTTATGGAGCGCTTTGAAAAGGTGGCGCTAAGTATTCGTAATCTAAGTCCGAAGGTTTCTATGCATCATATGATTACAGCTTTGAAACCGAGACCATTTTTTGATAGTCTTTGTAAAAAACCAGCAACAAATCTTGATGAGCTAAGGCAACGTGCAACAAAGTTTATGCAAATGGAGAAGTTGAAGGAGTTTCAAAATCAAGTAAGTGTGGATGGAGGAATTGAGAAGAAGCCGAATGAGAAAGAAGGAGGACATCAATATAGAAGGGCAAGAGAAGAACCTTGTGGCCGAAAATTTCAACAATATACACAGTTGAGTACCAACAGAAAACGGATACTACAAGAAGCAATGGCTACAGAGATGATTCCACCACTAAAGAAAGCAAGAATGCCATAACGAGTTGACCCAAGCAAACATTGTCAATACCATAAAGATCATGGTCATCATATGGAAGAATGTGTAGCTTTAAAAGATTGAATTGAAGAATTGATTCAAGCTGGGAGTTGAGACGTTTTGTAAGAAATTGAGGAATAAGGAATAGAAAAGTCTAGAGTTGAAAGGTAGGGGGTATATCGATAGAAGATAAGAACGGTTTGACAGGAGGGACGACATGAGGGTTGAAAGGAGGGATGAAAGAAGAGAATGAAGTGTGGACAGACGAGACGAAAGAAGTTTATCTCGACCCTCAACAGAGAAAAAGTCGTGAGCGAAGTTTAGGGAGACCTGTTAGAGGTTTTATCAATACCATTTCTAGAGGCTTTGCTAAGGGATGAGTGTCTTCATCTGCAAGAAAGAGATATTTAAGGAATTCCATGACTGTAAATCATGGTTTTAAAAGAGAAGTTTACCACCAATGTTGTTTACTGATAACGGTGGAGATAGCAGAGTATGCCGTAATGAAAACTCTTGTAGATTAAGGAAATTCTGTTGATATTTTGTTTTGAGAAACGTTTTGCAAGTTGCACCTGAAGGAAGAAGATATGATACCATATCAAGAACAAATAATTAGGTTCCTAGGTGAAAGAGTTAATACAAAGGGGTATATCAATTTTCAAACAACATTTGGAAGAGGAAGTGCAACAAAAACAATTAAAATCGGGTATTTGGTAATGGATGCATGCACTTCATATAACCCTTTGTTGGGAAGGGCTTCATTGAAAAAACTAAGAGCCATAGTATCCACACCACACTTGGCTATGAAATTTCTAGCTGGGAGAGGGAATATAGGAATTATATATGTCGATCAAAGAGCAGCACGAGAATGTTATATGATAAGTCTGAAGATAGTCTGAGAGTCGAGAATGCTGAGAAGGAGGGAGGAGAGTAGAAATTTGGTGGCAATTGTGGATTTAGACCCAAGAATGAATGATGAGGAGATAATGCAGCCGAGAGAAGAAACAAAGTCTATCCAGCTAGGGAGGATGAGAAGCAGTGCACATATGTTGGGGGAAGTATGCCTCATGAGTTGATAAACGGGTTGATTGCAACGTTAAGGGGAAATAAGGATTTTTTTGCATGGAAGGCAATTGATATATCGGGAATAGATCCTGATGTTATTTCCCATAAGTTGTCCATATGTCGAGAAGCGAAGCTGGTAGCTCAGAAGAGAATGAAGATGGGAGAAGAAAAGCAAAGGGCAACTTTTGAAGAAACTGAAAAGTTGTTGCACGCTGGTTTGATCCAAGAAGCCCAATACACAACTTGGTTGGCAAATGTGGTGCTTGTAAAAAGCCAAGTGGAAAGTGGAAAATATGTACTAATTACACGAATCTAAATAAGGCATGTCTGAAAGATTCGTATCCACTGCCTTGTATTGATAGATTGGTAGATGGAGCTTCCGATTAGGCCATGATGATTTTTCTAGATGCTTATTCTGGTTACAATCAAATACAAATGTACAAGTCAGATATACCCTAAACCCTAAACCTAAGATAACTTTCACCACTCAAATGACAAATTAGTGTTATAAAGTTATGACTTTTGGTCTAAAAAACGTCGTAGCAACGTACCAAAGGTTGATGGATAAGGTGTTTAAAGAGAAAATTGGGCGAAATATGGAGGTGTGTGTGGATGACATGATTGTTAAGTCATGTGTGGTGGATGAACATGTGAAAAATCTTGAAGAAGTGTTTGCAAAAACAAAAAAGTATGATCTACGACTGAATCCTGAAAAATGTGATTTTAGCGTGAAAGGTGGAAAATTTTTAGGGTTCATGTTGACTAACAGAGGCATTGAAGCATATCTAGATAAATGCGAAGAAATTTTGAACAAGAGAAGCCCGACAAATTTGAAGGAAGTACAAAGGTTGGTAGGAAGACTAAATGCTTTGGCAATATTTTTTCCAGTACTTGCCGAGAGATCAAAGTCAATAATAAAGTTGTTGAGAAAAGCGAAAGCCTTCAAATGGAATGAGCAGTGTAAACAAACCTTCTCTACAATTAAGAAAATGATAGATGAACCTCCAATCCTAGTTAAACCTGTGTCAACCCAACCCATCATTGTATATCTAGCAACCTCACACGAAGCCATAGGAGTAGCCTTAATCCAAGAGTACCCAAAGCAAAAATCAATATATTTCGTGAGCAGAGCCCTACAAAATCCCGAAACTAGATACCAACTAGTTGAAAAAATAGCCCTTACCCTTGTGTATATAGCAAGACGTCTCCGACCGTATTTTCTGAATCATCAAATAATTGTGAGGACCGACTGTTCATTAGAAAAAAATTTAAGAAAACCATAACTTGCAGGTAGAATGGTGGCATGGTCAGTGGAGCTTTCAGAGTTTGGAATCAAATATGAACCACGAGGAACTATTAGAGCGCAATCTCTTGCATATTTCATTATACAGTTGTCGACAACAACATTTGAGCAAGAAGCATGGATTTTATATGTTGACGGATCATCAAACAAGAAGGGAAGAAGAGCAGGAATCGTACTAGAAGGACCAGGACATTTTCAACTAGAGATGGCCTTGAAATTCGAATTCAAAACTTCAAATAATCAATCTGTATATGAAGCTTTAATTGCAGAATTAATTCTCGCAGATACATGGGAGCCCAAAAGGTTACTTGCAAATGTGATTCTCAACTAATAGTGGGACACATAAAAGGTGAGTATTAGGTACAAGATCCTTTGTTACTAAGATATTATCATAAATTTTTAAACATCATGCAAAACTTTAGTAATGTCGAGATTGAGCACATTCCAAGAGAACAAAACTCAAGAGCGGATTCATTGTCTAAACTGGCAAGTCAACGAAGGCAGACTCAGCATAATTCAATTATATAACAGACCATGAATAGTCCGACAGTTGGAGTTGAAGAGTGTTTGACAATTACAACAACAAAAGATGTGTGAATCAAATTTTATAAAGAAGTAATCAATAATCAAGATCAAGGTGTTCAAAATGATATCAAAATTGCAAGAAAGGCCGCCAAATTTTTCATAATAGAAGATGTGTTATACAAGAGGTGATACAAACCAAGCCCACAAAAAGATGACCAAGGATACAAATGACCATTCAATTATAAGAAGTCATCTCAACATGCAAGTGAAGACCTCACCAGAGGGAGAAATGGACAAAGACCAGAGCACCTACTATTCTTCCTACTGGTCTTCTTATAAGATACAAATATGTTGTAAATAATTGGGCTCACTTTAGGGGTCCAAATAGCAAAGATAGGCTAGAATAAGGTACCATTAGCATAATAAGGGGTGTGGGTAGCATTTTAGCTTGTTTGTTGCCCTTTTGGAAGGCATTTTAACCTAGTTTCTAGAAGAACAAGCCTAGGATGCGGGATTGACTTAGTCAAACCCTAACGCTACCCATTTTTTTCCTTTTCCCATCCTACCCTTTTAGCTTGTTCTCCAAGGCTCCTTCACCTATAAATAGAAGGGCTACCTAGTGTATTTTACAAGTTGAATGAAATAGAGAAAAGTTACTTTGCACATTTTGTGTGAGATGCTAATGCGGCTTGTTCCTCGTAGTCTTTAGTCTTATCTTGTGAGAATTTGAGAGTTCTCAAGTGGCAGCTTCCAACACTTATCTTGGAGTCTTTTTCATTCCATTCAATTCATAAATATGTTCTTCATTTGGTTTCCTTTTGTCAATTCGGTTCTTGCATTTTGTTCTTGCTTTCCTTGTTAATTCTGCACCTATAATTGTCATCATCTTCACATTATAATTATCTTTTTCCTTTTGCCTTTGTGAAATGAATCTTCAAATCTACTTAACCACTTTGTTAATTTAATGTCCAGTAGGGATTTTCCTTAGGTTTTCACTATTAATTGCCTAAAAATCTCAATCATAAATCTAAAGTGTCACCTAAATGAACAATCCTAAAATCAACTAACATCTAGAGGGGACATTTAACTCCATTATTAAAGTGTCTTTCTCAAGAGCAAGCCGAGTATGTTATCCGAGAGCTTCATGTGGGACTTTGTGGACTACATTGGGGTGCGCAAATGATGGCAACAAAAGTTTTGCATGTTGGATATTATTGGCCAACTGCCCGAGAAGATTTTAATGAATATGTCAAATCTTGTAAGAAATGTCAAGAGTTTGGCCATCTTAATCACATACCCTCTCATGATTTACAAGGAATTATTTCATTGTGGCCGTTTGCAAAGTGGGGTATGGACATTCTAAGCCCATTCCCTTTAGGAAGAGGACAAACAAAGTTTTTGGTTGTTGCAGTAGATTACTTCACAAATTGGATAGAAGTTCAAACATTTGTGTGGAAACATATAATTTGTAGATTTGATATCCCACATACTATTATAACTGACAATGGCCGACAATTTACTGATAAAAAACTTATGGAGTTCTATGCAGATTTAGGAGTTAAGTCACTAACAACTTTGGTTGAACATCCGCAAACGAATGGACAAGCGGAGTCCTCCAACAAAGTCATTATGGGCCAGTTGAAAAGAAGACTTGGAAATTTGAAGGGGTTATGGGTTGAGAAATTACCTGAAATACTATAGGCATATAGATGCACACCACAAACAACAACTAGAGAAACTTGATTCAACCTCACATATGGTACTGATGTCATAATACCAACTGAAGTAAGTGAACCAACTTTGCAAAGACAAATAGAAGATTGGGACATAAATAATGAATGTTTAAGAACATATTTGGACTTGATTGAAGAACTACGAGAGAAAGCAAAAATAAGAGAAGAGACAGTGAAGAGAAGAGCATGAAAAAGTCAACCTGAGAGTTTCTAACGAAGGAGATTTATTGTGGAGAATTAGATCTGAAGCAAGAAAAGATTCAACCCAAGGAAAATTAGCACCAAACTAGGAAGACCCGTTCAGAATAGTTGAAAATCTACAAAATGGAGCTTATAGATTGGAAACACTAGATGAAAAGGCAATACTGAGAACATGGAATGCAAGTCACATAAGGTTTTATTTTAGCTAAGAATTGTGTGTAATATCAAGCATCGATCATTGTATATAAAATCTTTTGGTCAAAGATAGTTTCTCATGTGTAAATAGATTCTTGTTCAAGTCAATGACGTTCCAATAATAAGTAAATGTTATTTAAGATAAACTTTTCTGATTAAGAGAAAGAACAAATCTTTCGACAAAAAATGTCTTATCTTCGATACCAGTGGATTGGTTTTGGAAAACAATTTAACCAAATGTTCTTAACCAAATATAAGCTCTCATAAAAACATTTAATCATTTTTTCATGATTTGTTTAAAAACTCCGAGAGGTAGAAAGGTCGAAAGGTTTAAGAACATTTAACCATATTTACATGATTTGTTTTATCACAAGTTGATACATCAAAAATGTTAAAAGGCCGAGAGGTCGAAAGGTTTAAAAACATTTAACCATTTTTACCTAATTTCTTTTATTATAACTTGAAAACGCCTAGAGGTCGAAAATCCCCAAGCCTATTTCATTTTAAAGCCTATTTCGTTTTAAAAGACAAGTTCAAAATAGTTAGCCATTTTCACATAAATTTTTTTATAGGCTGATCATGTTGAATGGCCGAAAGTTGAAAGGTTGATAAGAAAATTATGATGCTAAAACTATTATATTAAAGTCTAATAAGTTCAAAAATGACAAACAAAGGCCAAATCAAAATGTAACAAACCGGTAACTAATGACCGAGAGGTATTACAAAAAACAAAAAGATATTAAAACTAAGTCATTCTTCAACGTCAACATTCTCATCATCATGTGCGGTTTCTCCTTCTTATGCTTCATCATAAGGAATGTCATCAACTGGAATGAGCTCGCCATTGTGAAAATCCTTGTCCACATCAAAATTTCCTTCATCCAAAGGAGTCTTGTAAAAATATTTGTCTTGTTGAAGAGCTTTGGAAAAATATAGCTTATGTTGATCAACAACAAAGTTCTCATAGGTCTTTCTCCAACTTACTTATCTTAAGGTCTAATTGATTTATCTTCTCGACATCAACATGTTTGGCAGCAGATAAATCAGTTAGGCCTCCCTTTAACCTTTTGATTTCACCTTGAAATGATAACCTTTCAGCAGTCAAACTAGCAATTTCATCCTTTAAAGATTCTTTTTTAGCTTCACAATGAGCATGGATCAGAAAATTCTTTGATTTGATTGGTCAAGGTCAAGTTGGCTTCAAGAGCTTATGTGAGTTGATTTTAGGATTGTCCATTTTATAGGTTGCACTTTGTTTAGGATTTTTTGAATTGGAAATTTTGGTGAGAAACCCAAAGAAGATTCCCACTGGACACGAACTTAACCAAGTAGTTAAGTAAGTGTGAAGGTTCACTTCTAGACGGCAAAGAGAAAAACACAATTATATGGTGTTGATGATGATGAGGTGCGGAAATAAAAACATATAATGGAAAGAAACAAGATGGAAGAACCCAAGGATATAAAAGGGAAGGGAAATGGCACAAATAAGAAAGGAAAAGATGAAGAGATGAAGAAAGCTTATGGAAAATGGAGCAAAGAATCACGCCACTTGGAATTGTGGATGGTTCCAAGATGAGTGGTGAGGAGTCACCACTTGAGGTGCACTACACTCAAGATAAGACCAAGAACTTTAGGAGACAAAGCTCACTAATCACTCAAGCATAGTTTCTTTTCTATTCAATTTCAATTGTAAAAATACATGAGGTAAGACACCCTTTATATAAGAGAGAGTGACTTGGGGAACAAGAGTGGGAGGGGTAGGGGTGTTATTTGTGGAAAACCTTCTAAAAGGTTGGTCAAAGAAACCCTAAACCTAGGTGCACATGTCATGAAAGGTGGGCTTGGCACAAGCCCAATTTACTAAGCACACCCTACTCAAATTACTAAGCACACCCTACTCTAGCTTATTCTTCTATTTGGACCCCAAGGTGAGCCCAATTCATTTATACAAATTTGTCTTTTAAAAAGATCAGGAGAAAAAACATTTGATGTTTTAGCCTATGTCCAGTTTTTCTTCTGTTAAGTTTATTTTCCATCTTTCTCCTTCCTCAACCAAACAAAATATTAGAATCTTATGCATAAGTATTTTTTTTATTATCACAATATATAGATATAGAATATTCACCTTATGTAAAATTTTAATTTATTATCATTAATCTTACATCGACTAAATTTGATTTTAAAAGAAAATGGAAATTCAACCTTTCAAAATTGTTAGAATTAGTTTACTTTAATTTTGACAAAATATTGTCATTAATCTTGAACCAAATAAAGAAAAACGAATTGGTTTGATTTAAATTTTCGGCTAAATGTCCAATAAAAAAAAATAAAAGCCGAAAATTTTAATAAATGTTTTTACAATAATCCAAATTCAATGCAGAATCAACACTCAAAAATATTTAAAATATAAACATAGAACTTATTGAAAATATAAAAAATAAAAAATAATAAAGAAAAGTAAATAATATAAATCAAATAAATAAATAAAAATATGAGTAATCAAGGACGCTGGATGATTGGATTATAAAATATAAATTTAATATTCAAACAAATGAAGATAATGTTTTGTTAGTTTGGATTTAGTGATGTAATCAGTCAACTCATATTTTATTGTTGAACACTCCTTTGGATTGGACAATTTATCTTAAGAATTTAGTTTAAATATATTATACGTGTAGAATACTATAACATTTTTATTGTGAATTACTATATAAATATATCATTAACTTGTGTAATAATTACTTTAAAATTTATATTCATAGTATTTTTTTTAAACAATTAATAATATAAAATATTTTATACCATCAATACATTGAAAATTGTATTTTTTTTTAATTTCATATTATAATTGTTTATAAAGATATACTTTAAATATGTTGCTCCATAAGCTAATTACAATTTACAAACCACTTTATATATTTTTTCTAAAAGAATTACTACAAAAGTCAGCATTATCATTTTATACGTCAAATATGTGATTGAATAATGGTATTTTATGTATTGTTACTAAGCTCTAATTGTGTTATATGTCTTAATGTTTTAATTTGTAACTGTAATACCGGCTTATTTCATCTTTTTCCTTTTGAACTAAATGGAACTATTTTTGCATAACATTCCCTTCAATCGGATTCTTGCATAAAAAAAACATGTATCTTTAAATGGTAAAACAGAGAAAAAATAGTAGAATGTATAAAAAATAGAACCTAATAAAAATTAAATTAAATATGTTGTCAAGTACTTCATAAAAAAAAAGGATTAAATTCTCAAACCACAAAATTTTTCTAACAATTTTCTTGCAAGTTGACACGTATGAGATTATTTTTCCATTCACACAATGATGGCACATATCAGTGTAGGGTTTTGTTTCTATTAGATAAATTTGATCTAACAGAAATCTTACTTTAAATAAATAATATATAATACAAAAAATACCTACACTACTATACTTAAATTCATCTATATATGCAAATTCGTACATTCAAAATAGCTTATTATATGACTAAAAGTCTAAACGTTATATATATGTATTAAGTTTCATCTTATACATTTTTTAAAGTTTAACTTTAACATACTTAGAAGATTGTTTCGCATTCAACCTTTTACATAGATTTAAGATATCCTTAAATAAGCTAATCAACTGAGAGAAAAAATATAAAACAAACTATAAAAACTATAAAAATTATACTAGTTATTAATGATATTTTAAGGATTACATTAGTTATTTAAAGTTTTTTTTCATTGTAATTTTGACAACTGAAGTCATGACAATCTTTAAATTGTAAATATGAAGGTTGATAGAAGTTTCGTGATGGCAGATAGACGAAGTTTTGATATATACATATATATATATAACATGTTTAATTGGAAGAAGATTGAGGTGTATTCCTAAAATATCTTATATTTATTTTATTGATAAAAACGAACTAACAGTTGAATGAGGAAAATCATATTTTAATGTTTAGTTTGGATTCGAGTGAACACGATTCACTCGAATAGAAAGGTAAAATTTTGTTACGTTCGTAGATTCACGAAATGAAATCACTCCTCTCTATTAATCGAAGAAAAGTTAAGAAAATTAAAAAAAATTACATTTTATTGTTAAAAAGTCAAAATTACCCTTTTTTTTATACACATAAAATAACACTATATATATTACAATAAAAAATATTATATATATTTATATTATTAATAAAAATAAAATAATTAATTATAAATTTTATAACATAATAAATTACGTTATTGTTTGATATGTAATATGTTACAAATTTTATAAGATAATCAATGGATTATCAAAATCGATTATGTTATACAAATTTGTAACATAAGAGATTATATATTAAACATAATCCACTGTGTTATAAATTTTATAATATATATAATATAATATAATAATTAAATAAATATATTTATATAATAATAATATAAATGTATTTATATAATAATAGTAAAAGAAAATAAATTAGTGATATAAATATAAAAACTACGAAAGAATAAAAATAAAATTATGTTTTTTACATCAAAATTTATTTTAAGTTGAAATAAAAGTTTTTAAAATTTATTACTTTCTTAACTTTATAACTACAAATTTTATTTTATGATAACTTTTCATATGTTAAGTAATTTGTAATTTTTTTTAAATAATTATTTAATGATATTGAATAAAAATTTAATTAATTCAAGTTTATACAAAATTATTTCATATTTTATTATTCAAATATTTTTAAAAATAAGGTTAAATTTGTCAACTTACCTTTTATACAGTTTTAAAAAATTAAAAATTTTCTTACAACCATCAATCCCTCACAAACTTCAATAAATTTTTCTCACAAATCCACTCTAACATACCTTAATCCAAACAACTTCACTTTCTTTACACTTTCCTCTCAAATCACTACAAATCGACTCCATCAAATCATCTCCTCAATCTAAACACAACCTAAGATTCTAGTTTAACTTGATTAAATAATATAACTTATTTTTAATCTTTAATTTATTATTCGTACTTGTATGAGCTAAGGGGCCCAAATAGTACCTATTGCGGGTTGTACAATTGTTGACGTGTAGGTATCCTTTGAGTTCCTTTCAAGCTTCCTCCTTCGCTCAGGTGACCCGAACGGGAGGGGGTACCTGCAATGTCACTCCACACTGGGTTTAGATAAGGTTACATAGACAACCGATCAGTGAATTCCCTTTTTGGTGGCGGTAGCAAGACGAGATAACATGTCAGCTCAGACATTATTCTCTCGGCGTATGTGTTGAACTGTGACCTCTTCAAACTTTGAAATCAAGTGGTATCAAAGCTTAGGATAAAGTTAAATCTAAGAAAATGTTTCACCACATCAAGTGTTTCTTCCGAAATGTGTTTTCACTTTGTCTAAAGTGCTTACACTAAAGTGTAAAACATGTCTTTACAAACTATCATATTATATGCAAGTACTTCATTTATTCGATAGAAACAAAGAAACTTATGTTCGTATAACTTTATTTAATAAGCAAAAAGCTTAGACATACGATGATGATATGTACTCAAACAAAGTTATATGTCTGTAATCTCCCAGTGTGGATAGACAATATTTGAAGAAGAAAATAATCAGTTTGTCTTACAATGGCTCCAAAAAAATTTGCAATATAAAGAATACCTCTTTAAAGAAAAAGGTTGACAATTATGACAAGAACAGTAAAGCTCTTTAGCAATCCTTTGGCCTTATTGTGTGAGTTAGAACACTTAATGTATTCACAATAACCTAAAAGAAGTGTTTATCATCTTGTATCCATCTTAGGATGTTATCATCTTTTAGCTAGCAACATTTGATCTTATAAATTACACCATTTGTAATCAAAGTATTTTAGTCAGGAGTGGTTGGTTCCAAAGAATATTTGTGCTTAATCAAGAGTAGTTGTAGCCAAGAATGGTTGTGTCCAAAGAATACTCGGTCTTAGTCAAAAGTGGTTGTGTTCCAGACAATACTCGATCTGATGGAGATCAAGTTCAAGACCAAATGGAGGCCAATACTCAAGGACAAGAAGAGGAAGAGGCTCAAGTGCTAGACGCTCAAGGAGTTGGTAGCCCACCTCAAAGGCTTACAAGAAGTCAATTCAAGGCATTAGGAAATAATGGAAGGTTGTTTTCTCTTTTTGTAATATCTTTGTTAGAAGGTGCTTAGAGGGAAACATAAGACACCTCTTTTGTAAAAGCATCTTTAGGTCTTTAGTTTAGGAAAATAATAGGAGGCTTGGGGGGTGTGAGCTTAGTAGAGAGGTGTAGGCGTAATAGGGAGGTGCCAAACTAAGAGAGGAAGTCACACCTTCCTCATGCTCTAAGTTGGCGCCACTTTTATGTCATTTGGGGGGAAATTTGAGTTTAATTAGCTTTTCATTTCAGCACCTCTTAGGCTATAAATAAATATGCTTGCCTTTGGAAAAATCAGATTGGAAATTAGTAATAGAGAAACTCTACTCAATTTGAGAGAGAATTTGTGAGAACTTGTTTTCTCCTTCACCTTGTCTTATCTTGAGTGCATTTGGTTCTCTCAAGTGGCGGCACTAGCTCACTTATCTTGGAGCCTTCACCATCCAAGTGGCGTGATCATCAAACCAAAGCCTCCATCTCCATAAGTTCTTCTTTCTTTCATCTTCATTTTCATATGAAGCATAAACATGTCTTAGTTTCTTTTGTTCGGTTCATCTTCCTTTTCTTGCACTTATGTTCGGCTATTTTCAATTGTTTTTGTTTTAATTCGGTTCAGTAGCTTCTTTTCATGTTTTGTTCGGTTCAATTGACAATAGATGGATCTTCCATATGAGTTTGGTGTTTGGTGCAAGTTTTGGTGAGTTCTTGAAACATAGAACATTGATCCAATTCTACTAAAAGTGCCTAAGCTATCTCCAACTCAAGTTGATTCCATAGAATGTCAAAGAATCATCTCTGCTTTGATAGTGGAATCATATCACGATCCTAGCCAAAAATCGTTATGTTCCAAACCATACTCCTGTTTAACCAAGAGTGCTTGAGTCCAAATAATACTTTCATTCTTGTGGCAATAGTCTGCATTAGTAGAATATTTTTATCATGTTGATCAAGAACTTGATGTAGTATGGATTATTAGACAAATCAATATAAAAATACTTTGCGTAAATCTATGTAATCTCTTATCATTTTTACATCACATGTTATTAATGTATAACATACATTTGTGAAAATGAACTTTGAAAAGTATTTTTGTGGTATTTTAGAAAATTTGTTTGAAAGTTCATTTGTTGAACTTTAAACTTAGAATACAATTTTTTTTAATTTTTTAAATAATTCAACCCTTTATTATTGTGTATTTTACTTGTTTTCATAGTGTTGAAACTTATTTTCATGTGATGTGATCCTTGAGTGCTAATAAAATTGAAAATAAAATATATTGAAATAGTTTTATTTTCAACATTTAAAATATTTAATGAAGTGCTAAAAAATTGTTAATATCTTATTACATCAAGCAATATTATCATTGCTAATTTTGGTTTTTAAAATTAAAACTATTTAAACTATATTTAGTTTAATTATAATGCAAAAGAGATGAATTAGACATATACTTTTGTAATGTGATGCAATCTAGCTTGCATTGCTTTCTGTCTTTTGTTTTGTATTTTTTGGTGCGGAATTTGGCGGGATTTGGTGGATAAAATGAGTGAAAGAAACCATGAAGTATTGGTGTATGGAGAATGATAATGAAGCTTAAGAGAGGTTAGGTCAATCCCTAAGAGGTTCCTTGCTAAAACACTTAGAAATAAGGTTAGCAAAGAGTGAGTTAAGAGACTAGTTGATGCTGAAATTTTGGCAGCAATTCAATAATCTATTTAAAGCTAATTTACTAAGGGGCTAACACTTGTATTTATAGTGCTACAAACAACAAAGGTGCAAACTTTAACCCTAAAACTCTTCACTCATAAAATGACAAGTGACTCTCTCTAATTGGAGCAAATCCTCTCAAATTAGAGGTTGAAAAGTGTCCTCCTCTAATTGGAGAGAATCCTCCTCTTCATTCCCATGAAGACAAATGGCCTTTTGGCATTGGTGGGAATCCTCTCCATTGAGGGGATGACATGTGGACTTTCATGCCTTCCTTGCCACTTCATGCTTTCTATTTGCACTCTAATAATTTATTTGTGCACCCTATATGTTGTAGAGTTGCATTGGGTCCAAGAAGGTCCAATTGTAACTCTAGCTAGACTCTTTCTTTTTTCTATGTACACCCTACTCTAATTGACCCAATACATGACCCAAGAAAATGACCCAAATACAAGCTCAAAATAAAGCTTATACTAGTCCATACAATGTTTATAAAACTAGAGAAAAAAATGAAAGAGCAAACAACAATTAATTTTCTATAAGATGAGAGTCTTTTGAACTTCTTCTTTTGCTTCTAATATTCTTAAACAAATGTTTCGATGGTGGATGGATTTTGCTGTTATAATCTTATAAAGAATATTGTTAAGTAGGTGAATTAGACATTGTATCCTCTAAAAAGAGTTTAAAATGTTTTTGTTTTAAGGTTTAAGAAGATATGCATAAACTAGTATAAAGACATGAATGAAAGGTTGTAACTTGAGGTGTCAGCCTAGCTGAGATCTTAAGTTGCATGGTGATACCTAACATGGAAGCTTTTATTTAAAAAGACATGAATGAAAGGATTGCACATTCTGGTTGTAAACTCTGAACATAATTTTAAATATAGAGAACACGTATACTATGCAATTAAATAATGATGCGTACTTTTTTTTTCAATTTAGCAACAAATACTTAATGGAGGCTTTGGATTATTGAAGAAATATTAAAAAAAATTTACTCAATTTAAAAAACAGGATGGGGTTTAAAAAATATAAAAATATCTTATCTAAATTTCTTAACGTGTTTGGAAAACTTTTTCTAGATCGGTTTGGTTAAAATCTTCATAAATATTTTAGAAAAAATAAGAAAATTAAATACTTTTTTTAGAAATTAAAAGTAGTTTATACTAAAAATATTTATAGAATATCCCTCATATAATTACTTTAAATTCTTGTCTTAACTTATGTATGAACTATAATAGTAGAAAATCTTATTTTCGTAAAGAACTTTTGAAGAATTTTCTCAAAACATGCTTTAAATATAATAAATGAAATATTTGTTCGTACATTTTATGTTCTTGTTTTTATTCCATCTTTTAAAATAAAAAAAAATACTAAATATTAAATTAATAAACTTAAAAATATACTTATAAGAAATCTAATAAAGAAAAGTTAAAAATGCTTAAAATATTTTAGCGTATTGAATTTTAGATAATTTTAAAAGGTATCTTATTAAATGCTTTTCTTTACATCAAACATAAAACAAAAAAAGGGAAAAAAAGTGAGACGGCACTAATATTCTTTTTCTCATATTTGTGGAAGATGAAAATGGAAATTTTAACATTCCTGGTAGTGACACTTATGGGGAAAAGGGGAGTGTACTTAGTATAGTGACTATTTTCAATCTTATTAATTCTGTTAATTAAATGCTACAATCATGCAACAGTTGTTTCGTCGAACTTTCAGGAATGAAAAATGTGATACAGCAATATTCTGTACATAAAAAGAGTAATGAAACTACAGCTATAATTGGATAATAATAAAATATAGATTGATTAAGAAACTTCATTATTCTACATGTTGAAAATTCTTGAAAACTACACAATCAAAAAAAAAAATCATCAAATAAAAACTAATTTTAGAAACAAAAAATAATTAGTTGTTATAATGACTAAATTAAACGCAACTAAATAAATTTTTTGTTTCTAAATTAATTTCTATTATTGTTAAATGATTTTTAAATTGGTATCTAATTAGCAATCAAGATTTTTCTACCAAATTTAGAATCTAAATAATTGGTAGTTAAAACTTTGGTTGTTAATTAGATATCAATTTAGAAACTATTTAACAATAATAGAAACTAATTTAGAAACCAATTCTTTTTTAGTTTCTAAAATAGTTTCTAATTTAATTACTATTGCAACTAATTATTTTGGTCTCTAAAAATTGATTTCTATTTGATAATTTTCATTATTTTTTTTAAATAATTTTTAGGTTTAATCACTTATTTTTAGTTTATTTTATTATCTTTATTAATAATAATAAAATGTTTAATGATATCTCTTAAGTTTTAAATGAATAATGTGTTAATTTTTTTTATCTAAGACTGTTGGTATTTCCTCTTTTGATTTTTTTTATTAAATAGTTATTTTGAATTGAATATTAAAATCAAATGTGGTTTAGTTTGATTTAAATTTAATGTATTGAATTAAACCAAATCAATATTTTGTAGTTCAATTTGATCAATATGCATCCTTTTTGTCATTATAAATATTTTTAATAAAAAAATGTTAAACATTTTATGATTAAAAATCATTGAATAATAAAAAGAGATGCTATGAATTATTTTCACATGAATGGTGTTATATTAATAGTTCTAATCTTATCTTATTTAAAAACAAATTCGTAATTTTATAGTTAAAAATTATAACACCAGTTTACTCTCTTGTCTTAATAAGTACAAATATATTATAATTAAAAATACTTACTACAAACACTAATCCAACCTTTTGGAAAAGCAGATACAACATGTACACTAGTCAATTTTTTTTAATCAGCATGTACACTAGTCATATATTTTTTAATCAGCATGTACACTAGTCAATTTTTTTTAATCAGCATGTACACTAGTCATTTTTTTTAATCAGCATGTACACTAGTCATATATTTTTTAATCAGCATGTACACTAGTCAATTTTTTTTAATCAGCATGTACACTAGTCATTTTTTTTAATCAGCATGTACACTAGTCATTTTTTTTTAATCAGCATGTACACTAGTCAATAAAATAATGAATGAAATGGCAATTAATGCAAAACAATAAAAGCTAATTGGAAAGTAATAGTCATGTCATGTTTCTAATCTTCCAAATTTCCACCAAAATTAGCGGTTGATTTCTCAACCCCACAATTCCCTTTATTAAAAAAAAACAATTGTAATAATGGTGAAAATACTATTATAAAAATGTCTTTACACCATGATTTTTATAAAACCAATAGTGTCAATTTCAACATATAAGAGCATCACATTGTTACATTATATCCACTCACCTTGACCACAACAACTTCTCCTTATATCCTAAATATTTTCATTTTCTCCTTAGCAACCGCCTTTTACTATTTGTTGGTCTTTTCTGTCTCTACCACGACAATGACCAAGGTTTCCACCATGCAAAGGCAAGAAAGACTCTATTCTTAATTTTGCTTTTTGTCCTTTTGTTTTTTTTTTCTATCTTGTGTTTGGTTCGTTTTTCTTTTCCAAATTTAGTACATTTCACAACCACGAAGAAAGTACTTCGAAAGAACAAGTAAGCTTTAAAATGGAGAAATTTAAATAGAGTTAATAAAAATACTTTTTGAAAAATATTTTCGCAAAATGGTCAGTCAGTGTGAAAGGGATTGGGGTTCTTCTCAATACTTTATAAAACATGTTTAAAAGCGTTTTTGAAGAGAGTAGCAACAACTAATGTTTTAACTCTTCTAACCTAGTTATGTCGAGTTCTTAAATGCTATTGACAACAGGTTTAAAAAAATAGATTATAAGCATTATTATTTCTCTTTACGAGTATGTAAAGTTACTGTTGCTACCAGTAGATGAATATGTCACTAAAACACATAAGAAATATCTATATTTTTTATTATTAATTATCAACTTCATCGGTATTAATAAATAAATATTTTGCTGTCAAATTTTACTTGCGAAAAAAATCCATTAGTAATTTGGTGATCTCCAGTACAATAAATGGAATTCGTTGTTCCATTACCTATATACATGGAATTTTATGTATTCATACATCCTATACCACAAACTTTTTTAAATAAATATTTATATATCAAAATGCATAATTTAACATATAGAAGCTAACTTCTCAAAAATTGTTAGACAATATTAGAAGCAAATTAGCTAAATGGAAGAGTAGTTATAACGACCTCTTTGTTTTATATGTTTTTTTTAAATGTCTATATATGTTATTATAAACACTATTGGAAAAGGGGAGTTTGACGATGTTTATAGACATCGATTTAAGCGACAACATCGTATAAGAAAACATGGTGACAATTTTATAAATAAGAGCAACATATAAGTGTTGGTTTTAATTATAATCGTCACCTATTTAAAAATAAAACATATAGATTATGATTTGGTGGGCTACCGTTATCTATGATGGACCCTAAAGACTACGGTTTTAGGAAATTGTCGCCTATACTTATGTGTTCCATATAGACTACGATTATTATATCATAATCGTCGTTTATATGTTTTTTATTTCCAACTCCAAACTTTTTCGTCTTCGTGTTTTCTTTTTCATTGCTCTCATTGTTGTCTTCTCTGCGACATTTCTTTGCTCTCATTCCTTGTAATGTGTCTTTTTTTATTATGTTTTATGTTGTTTTTCATACTTTATGTGTTTTCTTCATTCATTTTTCTCCATTTTAAGTGTTGAACAAGTTGGGTTCCCAAGTTTCAAATTGTTGCTCGCCTTCTCCCTTTCGATGTAGTTGTGCTGAACTTTGAAGCTCTTGAGCTCCCTTACCAAGTTAGTAGTGTCATTATTATTTTCAATGAATTATAAGTTAGATTAGTAATGTAATTATTATTTAAAGTATTAATTATATTATTATTTAAATTATTAGTTAGATTAGTAATTGAATTATTTTATTTAGAGCATTAGTTAGATTGCTATTTAGATTATTATAGATTAGTAATATAATTATTAATTATATTATTATTTAGAGAATTAGTTAGGTTATTATTTAAATTATTAGATAGATTAGTAATCTAATTATTATTTAAAGTATTAATTATATTATTATTTAAATTATTAGATAGATTAGTAATCTAATTATTATTTAAAGTATTAATTATATTATTATTTAAATTATTAGTTAGATTAGTAATTGAATTATTTTATTTATATTTTATTTAGAGCATTAGTTAGATTGTTATTTAGATTATTATAGATTAGTAATATAAATATTAATTATATTATTATTTAGAGAATTAGTTAGGTTATTATTTAAATTATTAGATAGATTAGTAATCTAATTATTATTTATATTATTATTTAGAGGATTAGTTAGATTATTATTTAAATTATTAGTTATATTATTAATTGTAATTGTATATTTTGAATTGATTAATTTTTTGAATTGCATGTATAATTGTAATTATTTAATACGTGTTGGTAATGGGTCCAAGGGGGTCTGACCCCGACAAATTATTATATTTTACAAACTTTCATTGAGAGATCTTTAGTTTCCTGTTTGAGATTTTATACATTTATTTGTGTACTATTTCTCTAATTGTAAATGTTTTTTTTTTTACATTTAAAAAAAAACATAGGAGGTTGTAGTGACAGTAATTGCATTGAGTATTGAATTGTCCAGTTGGACAATTTGGGGAGAGCAATTACTTTTTATTAGTTAATTAATACATAATTTGTAATCTACATCTCATTTATTTTATGTAATTTTGGTTGATTGCATGTGAGAAATGTTTGAGTCACATATTTCATTAGGTTCTATAACACTCTAGTATAGATTATGAACATTATAAGTTTATTTTATATGTTCTTTAGTGTTATTTTATTTTACATGCTTTTAATGATAAGAATTTTAAAAATAGATAGGTGAATGTACTCATTTTAAATGATTCACCTATATATATATATATATATATATATATATATATATATGACTGTCTAAATTATTATGTGAATCTAATTGGGTTTTAAAATGTACATGTTAACTAAGAGGAGAAAACACAAAAAAACAAAATAAACTAAAAAAAATCATTGACTACGATTATAACCAAAAATCGTAGTCTTTGAGTCACTACAACAACAATTATAACCTTTTTTAGCCTTTTTTGTTTTGTGCTTCAGGCACACTATAGGAGACAGTTATGGACAAAATTATCGCTTATATGCAGAGATATATACAACAACTTAAGTTGTCGTTTATATTGATAATTTTAGACAACGTTCCCATAAACTACGATTTTAAAATGTTGTCTAAAACTATTGTCTAAAGACATTTTTACAATAGTGAAACCCTATTAAGAAAATGAAAAAGGACTTCTTATGGGGGTGTGATAGATAATGTAAGGGGATTCCCTAGGCGAAATGGGATAAGGTTTGCAAGCCAAAATCATAAGTTGGTTTGGGCATCAAAGAGTTGAAATTGTTTAAAACGTTCTTCTTGAAAAATGGAGATGGAGATTAGGTATGGATGAAGAGGGGCTTCCAAAAGAGATACTATAGTCAAAACATATAGGATGGAGAACACTCAAAAGAAGGAAGAATGGTAAAAGGGAATCGAGGTGATTAAAGGATATTAGAAAAAAAACCAAGATGACCAATAGGACAATTTGTTTGAGGAAAACTTGGAGTGGTCTATAGGGAATGGCATAGAAATAAGATTCTCACATGATAAATGGGATGGAGGAGTGTTTGGTAGAGGTTTATCAAAGATTGTATAACAATCACATAAATAGATATCCTAAATTATATGAAATGAGAAGATTGGGTAAATGATTCCTGGGTATGGAATTTTCAATAGAGAAGGAACTAGTTTGATTGGTAATTATCCAATTCAATAGTATGGTTAGTAGGATTGAAGAAAAACAACCATGTATGTTAGGAAAAGATTAGTGGATGTGGAGAAATGTTGATTCAAATACATATTTTGTGAGTTCAGCATATAAATGTTGTGAGGTAGTTCTTCTAGGGATGAAGGGGAGCTCTTTAACAATCTTTGGAAAATTAAAGCTCTTTCGTCAACTCAGTTCTTTGCATGGAGGGTATTCTTGGATAAGATAGGTACTAGTGTTAATTTAGAGAGGACGAGTATAACTATACAAAGTACTTCATGTCCAATGTGTAGTAGGGTATACAAATATACCAATCAGGAACAAGATTTGAAAAAGTGTGTAGACAGAAATCATATGGGTGTTGTGGTGTTATAGAAAAAAAAATTACTTTAAAAAATGGTCAATAGATCATGTAGAAATTTTTACAATGGTCTTAAAAAGTTACAAAATTAAGTTTAGTTACTTTGATTGGTGACTTAGTCCTATGAAGTCCTTATGAACCTTTGGGTGGGGTTTGTTCACTAAGGTATCATATACATACTTATGCCATATAAACGTATCAACTTAAGTGGAGGGAGAGTATACATACAGGATTTTAGGGGCCACACATTGACCATAAAAGAAAAAAAATAGCGGATGAAAATATTGATCATAAAAGAAAATGCTACAATCCAGGACTAATTTTCGTCAAGGTCTAAATGATAACAATAGACCAAGAAGGCTTACATATCCTACATGATTTATGTGTTTTTTATGTATGTAGAGTGTAGAGGAAGATCGAAACATGTTTTCAAGATGAGGCAATTGGCCAATTTCTGCACTTTTTCTTCCACAAGGAACTCCATCAAATTCAAGGTATGGGATGCAAGAAGTCTGTCGTAGACAAAATATCTCTAAAACAAGGGGCAATAAATATGGTTCATTGGAAAATTGTGAGCACCCTCAACCCTATTTTAGAAAGAAGGTCATGTAAGAAGAAAGCACAAATTTTATCTCATGAAATCACCCTTTTCAATGTTGTATGAGAACATACTTATTCCATCTGTCACATTTTACCATTATACCTATAAATGTGATTTACAAAGTTAGAGAGTGAGACGGTAGGAGATGGTTGCGTATGGAGTCTGCACAATTTTATGATTTTTCTTTGTAGTCTCCTTTGATGACTGATATACCACAATGTTGTTAGAATTTTTTGGGGATTAAGACATAGAATCTAATTCCTTTGTAATAGGATCGGAACATATCTTAAATGTTTTAATTTTATTCATTTTTTATAATTTTTTTAAATATAAATTTATTTACTCTTACATTTATGTTGTATGTAATAGCATCATACTCATAATTATGTTTTTATATGTGTATAGCTTGAGGAAGTCATTATTATATCCTAACAATGTCTAGAAATTAATCAAAACAGTAATATATATATATATATATATATATATATATTAACATTTCACACCTGCAATATTTTTAATCCATGCAGTTAACTTCATCCACCGGAAAGGATTAGTAATTAAAATAAAAATCATAATTGTTTATTCAACTACAATATGTCTACATCTAAATTCCATAAATAAAATAATTTTCAAGAACCAAAATATAAGAATAAAAAGATAAGTTTATCTAATTCACTAGATTATTAATTCAAATTGTGTATTTGCCAATATGGGACTTCTCTGTTGTAATCAAGTTAATTAGTATTAAAATCAAAGAACGAAATGCGTTAAAATAATAGAGAATTTTCACGCTTATTTCATGAGAGTTCATATGGAAACTAATATTTTCAATCAGTGCAAAAATCTGATGCATAATTAGTTTTCATATTTACGAAACAAAAATGGATTTCCTTACATCAGAATAGTAGGAACATGCTATCTTTTGGTCAAATATATATATAGGGCCATTGACTATTTAATAGACCAACTTAGCAATATATTTTATTGCATAAAACTCAATACTTTAAATTGGTTAAAAAAGTAACAAGATGAATTAAATTCTATTGCTAAATACACAACTGTAAAACTCAAAGGCACAAATGCATTTAAATGGGTAGTATGGCTGCAAGAGTAATTTGAATACAAAATTTAAGTTTGTATAGAAAAATTATTTTATTTATTTTATTATTAATAATTAAGAATGATAATAATATTAATAAAACATTGAACAATATTTCTCAATTATCCTCTCTTTAATATTTAAAAGTGAATTTTTTACTCTAAATTGTTGGCAAAACATATTGTGTTGATATTTTGATGATGATTGCAGTTCTTGTTGATGGTTCCTCTCTTCCTTGTTCATTGGTTTAGTATGATCCAAATGTAAAGTATGATTCAATCTCTCTTAAGTTTTTTAGAAAAACTTGTAAGAATATTACGTGGCACCTCACGATTATTTATCTTATTAATTAATCAATTACCATAATTATCCTATTATATTATTGGTAATTATTTGATGGACGTAATTACTCTTACCATAAATAATTAGGGTTTTCCCTTGTGTGTATTATAAATAGAGATTACCAGACAACTAAAGAGACACCCTCATATTCTAACATCACACGGCCGAAACTCATTCCCTAAAGGGATTTTCGAGCCTCTCATCTCTTTGTCTCTCTACTCACATAATTCCATTCTAAGCGATACACCCTAAAGGGGAACCCGATCAAGATCATGTCTTCGTCCCTCAGCCATACGATCACGGGTCTACCAGGTATTATTTAATCATTATTCACGTTTCATTATATGATTGAGGAATCCTAATCCAACATGTGGTATCAGAGCGTTTATGTTGCTTAATCGATTCTTCTTTCGTTTTCCTAAATTTGGAAGAAACGAGGATTTTGATTTAACCTATTGATTTTCGATGTTTTTATTTTAATATATTATTGAACCACTTATTTTCGAAAATCCACCTTGATATCATAAAATAAATTTTAATTTTTTCGAGATCCATAATTATTTTAAGATTTCGAAAATTAAAATTTAATATGAATGTTATGTGTTCTTCATAATTATTTCGTGAGTATTCCCTTATTTGGAATGGAATTAATTTTGATTATATGTTTATCATCATTATTTGTTGTTGATATGAATTTTCGAAAATTAGAAATAAAGAATTTTCAGAAATTAATTATTCCCTTAATTAGGAAATTTCGAAAATAATATTTTTCCTTAATTAAAATTTTCGAAATACAATTGATTCCCTTAATTAGGAATGGATTTGATTTGATTGTGTTTTTCTAAAAAAAAAAAATTGATATCTTAGTCTCCAAGTTTTTCCTTATTTAGGATAGTATATTCTTGCCTTATTAATTTTCGGGTATTATTATTATTATTACTATTTTTGAAAATAGCAGTCATGTCAAACTTGGAAACATATCAATCTAATTAAAATTTTGAAGACCAAATCTAAAATCAAATCCCTAATATTTCGCTACTCACCTTATCGAGTTTACGAGTAACATATTTACGCATTTCCTTTTATTTATTGAATTAAATATGGTAAATCTCATGATACTGTAAAAAAATAAAAATAAAATACTTATTTTGTTAAACTCTTAAAAAAAAATATATTAAGTTTGACAAAATTTAAAATTAAATTTTTTTTTGCTTAAACTTAATAACAAGAGTCTCCCTTCTGTCCAACGATGATGGGTTATGTCTTGTTGTTTGAGTCTAATTAAGTACCTTCACTTACTTGTGAGTACACTTAATTATTAAATATTCACATGACATTTGCCTAAAAACACAATTATTTCTATTCTGTCCAACGATGTTTGTTGCACTTGTGTTTTGCAAACTTAATATGTGCATAAGCTTAAATGTTCACTTCTGAACAAAGATGATGTGTCACATTCTTATTGCACATACCTTACTTATAATTGTTCATTATGCTTAAATAATTGGTAATTAACCAAAGTGAAAGCTGATTGTTTAAGTAGAACCTAATCTAGTCTATTATTTTGATGTTATAATAGATTTTATCACAGTTTCATTATCATAATGGTTCTTACTTATGCCTGCTTTAGATCTAAGTTTCCCTATGTCACTCTAACTTTTTCCTTAGCCTAAGTATCTTAATTTGTCGTCTAACCCGCACCTAATATGGGAATTGAGATCTTGACTGGTGAAAATCATTATTCTTGGAAAGATTCCTTGATGCTGACTCTTGGGATGCTAGATTTTGATCATGCACTAATTGAAGCTGCTCCTCTTGCCCTCACTGATAAGAGCACTCCTGAAGATAAAATGGCTTATGAGAAATGGCAAAGGAGTAACAAGATGTGTCTTATGCTTATCAAGAATTCCATCAGCCCAATCATCAGAGGAGGCATTCCTAATTCACCTAACGCTAAGGCTTATCTAGCTTTTGTGGAGGAACAATTTCTAGGAACCTCTAAGGCGCATGCTAGTACTCTTATCTTGAAGTTGGTGACTACAAAATATGACGGGCACACCGGCATTCGCGAGCACATCCTGATGATGAGCGACTTGGCCCGTAAACTTAAGGGATTAGCCATGGAGATCAGTGAAGGTTTCCTAGTCCACTTCATTATGACTTCTCTTCCTTCTACGTTTGAAGCCTTCAAAGTCAACTATAATACTCATAAGGACAAATGGTCCATGAGTGAGTTGATTGCTATGACTGTTCAAGAAGAAGAGCGCCTGAAGCTGGAGAAACCAGATGTTGCTTACCTCGTGGCTGCTGAATCGAAGAAGCAGAAGGGCAAATTCCATAAAAAGGAATCTAATAAGGTCCCTAAAACTAATGCAAGTGCACCCTCCAGCTCTAAAAAATCCACTAGCAAGTCCTACTGCAAGTTCTGCCGCAAGGTAGGACATAAGCAGTCTGAGTGCTCAAGCTTTAAGGAGTGGTTGGCTAAGAAAGGTAATCATCTAAATATGATAATTGAGTCCTTTAATTTAAATGTTCCAACTAATACTTGGTGGTTTGACTCTGGTTCTATGGTTCATGTGACCAATTCAATCCAGGGATTCCTTACAATCCGGAAGCTGGAAAGAAACCAAAGAACACTTAAGATGGGGAATGGACAAGAACTATTTGTCGAAGTTGTGGGAACCTTAGAATTACTTATGAAAACTGGAAAATGTATTAAACTTTATGATACCTTATATATTCCCGAGATTACTCGGAATCTTGTATCAGGACCAAAGTTAGACATTGATGGTTTTTATGTTTCCCATGGTCATGGCAAACTTACTATTTCTTTAAATTCTCAATTGTTTGGTACTGGTTTTCTGGATAACGGTCTCTATAAGTTAGAACTAGATGATAGCTTCTCCAAATCTTTGTTATCATATAATATTAATGAGAACTTAACAAAGACCAAGAGAAAACGAGACTTAGAAACTTCATCCATGTTGTGGCATCAACGTTTAGGCCACATTTCACGAGATCGCTTATCTCGACTTGTGAAGGATGAAGTCTTACCATCTCTCGATTTCACTGATTTTGGAACATGTGTCAAATGCCTCAAAGGCAAAAGGACATCCACAACTAAGAAAGGTGCCACTAGGAGTTCAAAATTATTAGAACTTATTCATACTGACATTAGTGGCCCTTACAGCATCGTTGGAATAACAGGACATAATTCATTTATCACTTTTATAGATGATTATTCTCGTTACATGTACTTGTATCTCATTAGGGAAAAATCTGAATCACTTACAACTTTTAAAGATTATAAAACTGAAGTTGAAAAACAACTTGATCTTCAAATAAAAGTTGTGCGATCAGATAGATGAGGTGAATACTATGGTAGACATACTGATTTGGGACAAGCCCCTGGTCCATTTTATGAGTTTTGTAAAAGCCAGAGGATTGTGAACCAATACACCATGCCCGGTACTCCTCAACAAAACGATGTTGCTGAAAGGAGAAACAAGACCCTAATGAACATGGTGCGTAGTATGTTAGCCAACTCCAATTTGCCCTTATTCCTCTGGACCGAGGCATAAAAGCAGTAGTTCATATACTCAATAGAGTTCCTTCCAAATCTGTCCCTAAAACTCCTTATGAACTTTGGACTGGAAGGAAACCGAGTCTTAGATATATGAAAGTATGGGGCTGCCTTGTTGAAGCTAAAGTTTATAACCCTTTCTTAAAGAAGCTTGACATGAAAACAGTAACTTGTCACTTCATCGGGTATCCCGATCACTCAAAGGGTTATAGATTTTATTGTCCTTCCCACGTCACCCGAATTGTAGAAACCAAACATGCTCATTTCCTAGAGGATTTCAAGATCAGTGGGAGCAGTGACAATCCTTACCTGGATTTACTAGAAGTACAAGAGGCGGGGGGAGATCTACATCGACTACTAATTTGCCTCTGATCACTCCTCTTGTACCCACTCCGCGCGTCACTGCACCACCTACTCCATGCTCAGAACCTGATGCTACTCTGAATCCATCCGAGAATGAAGGCATCCTGAACGACAAACATCAGTACAATGCAGAACCCACTAATCAGCTCAGGAGGTCATCTAGAACTAAAACTGCTACAAATTTTGATGATTATGTAACCTACCTGATTGAAACAGAAATGGATGCCGAAAGGTATACTAATCCTACCTCTTACAATGAAGCCATTACTAGTGACCAGTCTTCTGAATGGAATAATGCCATGCTCAATGAGCTTGACTCCATGAAGAAAAATAATGTTTGGGATCTAGTAGAATTACCCGACGGAGTAAAACCCGTAGGATCTAAATGGGTGTTCAAAACCAAGCTAGATCAGAATGGAAACATTGAACGCTTCAAAACAATATTGGTTGCAAAAGGGTTCACTTAGAAAGAGGGAATTGATTATCAAGAGACATTTTCACCTGTCTCTCGAAAAGATTCCTTAAGGATCGTAATGGCCCTCGTAGCTCACTTTGATCTAGAGCTACATCAGATGGACGTCAAGACCGCTTTCCTTAACGGCGACTTGTATGAAGACGTGTACATGCAACAACCAGAAGGTTTTAAATTTGAAGGTCAAGAACACTTAGTCTGCAAGCTGAAGAAATCCATTTACGGGTTGAAACAAGCTTCACGGCAGTGGTACATAAAGTTTGATGAAGTCATGAAGAAACAAGGTTTCCTTAAGAATCAAGTGGATCAATGCACCTACCTCAAGATGAGTGGGAGCAACTTTACTATACTTGTCCTTTATGTAGATGACATTCTATTGACAAGTAATAGTATAGACATGTTGCATGAGTCAAAGCGCATACTTTCGCATAATTTTGACATGAAGGATCTCGGAGAGGCCGCTTATGTTATTGGCATCGAAATATACCGAGATAGAGCTAAGGGGATTTTGGGATTATCCCAAAGGGCCTACCTTGACCGTGTCCTCACTCGTTATAACATGCAGCATTTCTCTCCTTCGGTGGCTCCAGTAATTAAGGGAGATGTTTTCGGTTCTTTTCAATGTCCGAAAACAAAGGCTGAAAAAGAGCAAATGGCGATGATACCTTATGCATTTGTAGTTGGAAGCATTATGTATGCTCAAGTCTGTACTCGTCCGGATATCGCGTACATTGTTGGAATGTTAGGCCGGTATCAATCTAATCCTGGTCTAGATCATTGGAAAGCAGCTAAGAAAGTACTTCGATATCTACAAGGCACAAAAGACTATAAATTGACCTATAGAAGAAGTGACAGTTTAGAAGTGGTGGGTTATTCTGACTCTGATTTTGCAAAATGCAAAGATGACAAGAAATCCACTTCTAGGTATATCTTTATGTTAGCAGGCGGGCCTATCTCATGGAAGAGTCATAAGCAGCAATTAACAACAACCTCAACCATGATGGCAGAATATGTTGCAGTGTACAATGCAACTTGTCATGGAATGTTGTAGCGAAATCTTATCGTTGGACTCAAAGTCATTAACTCCATTTCCAGACCATTGAAGCTTTATTGTGATAACTCAGTTGTCGTTAGTTTTTCGAACAATAACAGTTCGAGTGGCGCTGGATTATATCTTGATACAAAGTACTTGTTCGTACGTGAGCGAGTTGAGGAAAATAAGCTTTGTGTTGAGTATATTAATACTAAAAATATGCTTGCGGATCCGATGACTAAAGGTCTCCCACCTAAAGTATTCGAAGAACATGTTTCAAAGATGGGATTATCTAAAGACCTTATTTAGCATATTTGTACTTACTTATGTTTAATAAATTTCCTCATTTACCTTGATTTATGTGTCCTTAAATATGTTTATGCATGCCTAAATATACATAGACACTAAATGTACAAATCAAAGCCTAAAGGGCTTACTTATCAATTGATCCTAAAATTTACTTAAGTTTTAAATTTGTATTGTAGTATGATTAATGGGGGTCTTGAGTTGAATACGGATTCAAAGACTGTATTTCTCTACTACAATTACAGTTTAGGACTAAAATGAGTATTAAAATCTGGTCAGACTTATCTAATGCTCATAATAAATAATCCTTTGGCCAAGTGGGAGAATGTAAGAATATTATGTGGCACCTCACGATTATTTATCTTATTAATTGATCAATTACCATAATTATCCTATTATATTATTGGTAATTACTTGATGGACGTAATTACTCTTACCATAAATAATTAGGGTTTCCCCTTGGGTGTATTATAAATAGAGATTACCAGACAACTAAAGAGACACCCTCATATTCTAACATCACACGGCCGAAACTCATTCCCTAAAGGGATTTTCGAGCCTCTCATCTCTTTGTCTCTCTACTCACATAATTCCATTTTAAGCGATACACCCTAAAGGGGAACCCAATCAAGATCATGTCTTCGTCCCTCAGTCATACGATCACGGGTCTACCAGGTATTATTTAATCATTATTCACGTTCCATTATATGATTGAGGAATCCTAATCCAACAAAACTTATTTTAATTTTTTTTTGTGAATAAACGTTTAATTTAAATTTTGATAGTATGTGTGCTCCTTTTGATAAGTGATACAATACACGTGTTCTCTTATCACTACAAGAAAATCATGAAATAGAAACCAATTTGTAGAAACCAAAATAATTAGTTACAATAGTAACTAAATTAGAGACCATTTTAGAAACTAAAAAGAAATTTGTTTTCTAAATTAGTTTCTATTATTTTCTATTATTGTTAAATAGTTTCTAAATTGGTATCTAATTAGCAACCAAGGTTTTTGCTACCAAATTTAGAAACTAAATAATTGGTAGTTAAAACCTTAGTTGCTAATTAGATACCAATTTAGAAACTATTTAACAATAATAGAAAATAATATAAATTAATTTAGAAACCAATTTTTTTTTTAGTTTCTAAAATGGTCTCTATTTTAGTTTCTATTGTAACTAATTATTTTGGTCTCTAAAAATTGGTTTCTATTTCATGATTTTCTTGTAGTGTATACTTCGTCTAAGTAAAGTTATCATTAAAGGATATGCATGATTTTCAATGTTGTTCTTAAAATCAAATATTATAAATTTTCTCTAAAATTTGCAATATAGAGCATAACCTAGGTCGATTCTCAAATGATACATATTAATTTGGGAGTTTAGTGATTGAAAAAATGTGAACAAAAATTGAAATGAAACAGAGATTAAAAACAGAAATCAAGAGAAGATAAAAGGTTGATTCACATATTGAAGAACCAAACAATTCCTTTTATCATAGTTTTTTAAAGATTCAAGTCTAAGTTTGAACAATGAACTGATTCAATTGATCAAGTAAATCAATTATGTGAATCAAATCAAAATATCATTCAATTTAATGTATATCAAATTATCAAATCAAGATTTAATTGATTCCTATTTTGATTTCTAAATTTTGATTCCTATTTTAATTAGTGGTCTAGTAGTGGAAACACAATTTTTAATTTTGAAAGAACTTTTTAACTGTTTCCCCCTTTGACAGACCTCGCAAAGAAGATGATCTTTTCATGAAATATTGGACAGGTCTCTAATGAGGTTTTTCTTATAAAGCTCTTATCTTAAATACATTCGAGATTTAAGAGTTGTAGCTTTTTGTGCCATAACCATCTATCATCTTCTTTGGAGAGCAACCATGTGATTTTCTTCTTACTGAGATCTAACAGGTCAATCTCATGTAGATTGTTCTTTCGTTTGACAATAAAAAGGGTTTGTCCACCAAACAATGTAACTATGCATGTATCCTTGTTAAATGAGACCATACAACCACCTGCACATAATTGTCTTATTCTCAGTAGAATATATATGAGTCCTTCAACAATTAAACATTTTAAATTGAGACAAGGGTAGAAATACCTGGGGTGCATAATGAAAATTGTTTAGCTACGAACATTCACAAAAATACAGAGGATGAAGACCTAGAGTTTGTTTATGGATTTACTTGTACATATGGGCCTAATTGGACTTTGTTTATCTTTTGTAGGTCCAATTAAGAGGAACATAAAAAGCCTAGTAGACGATTGAGAGTGCAATTTATTTGTAAATCCTTCACACATATGAAGTTAGCCTCTAGAATAAGGAGTGGTCACTTTTATATCCTCCTATTGAGAGTTTGCCTTATATTTTATACAAATAACTTTGGTTGTACAACCAAGAGTGATTTTGTGTTCTTAGAGAATATTGGCTAATGAACTCGTGCTTAAAATTTAGTAGATAGTCATGAGTGACTTTTTGTACTCATTGCAAGCTAGAATAAGTAGTGTTAATACTTGTGAAAAAGTTTGATGAGTGTAACCCTTTGCAGTTGGAAAAGGAACTAAACATAACGCGGGATAAGGTGAACTAGTATAAACCAACATGTTCAATATAATTTTTTATTACACGAGTTAACTACTTTTGGTATTCATTTAAAAGTTTGCAAAAAATTATTGTGAACATTGTTTTAAATACTAACATGTTTTAAAAATTATTGTTGGAGTGACTAGCACCATTTAAAATAAAGGAAATTTTACTACATTTATCTTGCTCAGGCTACAACACTACCACTTGAGCAATATTTCATATTACTTAAGTGTCATATTAAAGGTTGAGCAATATAATTCTAAAAAAGAAATAATTGTTTCACTCTCATTCTTGCTTGAGTTACAAGCAACATGTTTGAGCACAACATTGCTTAAGTGACAAAGATAACGCTTGAGAGATATGCTACTCTATTTACATCAAAATATTTTTAGAGATATGTTTGAGCACAATATTTTTACTTCACCCACTTCATGAGTGCTCTATCGCTCAAGCTATATATCTATTACTTGAGCAATAGGAGTTATAAAGGAGGAAGAATTGATGTGCACCCTCTCTCATTTTAACCCAAATTTGAGCTTCACACCTAAACTAATTGTCTTTGCTTATTCCTTGAAGAAAAATTTGATACTCAAGCAAGATAAGCAAAATCAGCAAATTCTGCAAAATTAAAAAATAGTCTTCCAACCAAAAATTTGTTGTTATATGTGATGAACATTATAACTCAAATTGACCATTCCAATCAATGTTGATTGGAATGTTTATGTTCAAAACCAATAAAAATACAATAGGAATCAATTCAATAAAAAAAAAGGCACCATCTTAACAAATTTCAATACCAATAACATTAATCAAATAAAGTTCACTTATAATTTCAAATACCTAAATTGGGACAAGAGAGATGAAGTTATACCTAACTCTTAAAAGAATATCATCAAATCAATTAGAACACTCATCATAAAACAAATAAATTGAAAGAGTAACATTTCTCAATTGACAACACTGATATGAAACTTTAAAAATACTCACAAATAAAGTCCAAAAATTAAAAATGAAGATATTTTAGAATAAAAAGAAATTTACTCTAAATCATTTTTTTATCCATAGTAAATGACACCTTGTAACTAGTAGAATCTACTCAAAAATCGCTAAAAACTATAAAAGGATATTTTTTTTAAAAAAAAAAGAAAGGAAAAAAAGGGCTTCTATCTCTTACAGCCTATAATTATAATTATGATATTTAATAGAAAATTTTGCAACTTTTTATTTATATTTTTTTAATTTACTAATATATTTTTATTTTAAAATTGTTTTTCTCTATAAAATACGTTTTAAAATGAGGTAAGGATTACAAATATAATGTTTGGTACATTATATCTATATAAATGAATATTATTGAAGGATTATAAATTTAAAGACTTGAATAGTATTTCTTTGTTGTAACACGGTCACCTAATATAAAACTTAAAATTTAGTTTTAAAAATAAAAACAATTTTTTTATATTAAAAGTAATTATTCTTCAAATAAATTTTAAAAAATATTATTAATATGCGAGTATTATATTATCTTTATATTGGAACAAAAAAAGTTAAATAAAATTTTAAAAATAATACTACATAAATTAAGAACTTATATATATATATATATATATATATATATATTGTAATAGATATGAACGAAAGCAACATCTAAAATTTGCAAACTTTTGTAGGGCAAGAAAAATAATTAAAAACAATCATTACAGACATAAGTCTTTATATTAATCATTGATAATGCATCTGGCTGATGGTAAACTAAACCGAGTAGGTACAGCTGAAATGAGTAAATGCTGACCTTTAAACATAATTACCTATCACGGGTTATAGGTTTGGCCCAGAACCAAAATCAAAAGTATATGAACCCTAAAGTATAATTACATCTTTTAGGGTTAACACTTTCAAAAAAAAAAATACACTTTACATCTTAATAAATTAATATTTGAGTTATTTTTGTTTTATTTTTTAATTAAAAAATATTATTATATTATTATAAACAATGTAAAATGTATTTTTTTTACCATTTATGGTGTAAACAAAACTTTTTTCTTTATTAAATATATATGTGTTAAATTTGTATATGATCTAGTTGTTTATAAATGAAAATGATATATTTTCGAGTGTCAAATGTTGGAATTTGTTGTTTTTTTTCTTTCTCATTAAAATGAGATAATAGTCATGCTGGAGTATATGAAATGATCATGTTGTCCTTAGTTTCATGTGAGAATCTAAACGTAACAGTTGCAGGTAGAAATTCCTAACCAATATAGTAGTTATGTACAAATTTGCAGTAATTCTTTAATAATTTGAATTGGGTAACGTTGTAGGTGAAGTTTTTAAATACTCATCAATTGAGGTAGATGAGTTTATTGACAATTATAAGTGTGAATGTTGTGAGGTCTGATGTACTATGTTTTGTTGTGTATTCCTTGATGTTTTAGTGATTTTGTGGAGAATCTTTGGTAGTTTGGTGATGCAGCATTGAGGTAAGAACACACATCCAGGACCATTTCAGCACATAAAACATTTAAAGGAACCATAATCGATTACATGTTTAAGATAATCGATTATGTTGGTTTTACCTGCATTCAAATAATAAAATAATCGAGTATGAACTATTTTTAAGTGAACAACGAGTATATGGTGCCCGTAATCAATTATGATGTTAGAGTTTATTTGTAAATATAAGATTGGAATGAGTAAAATTGAAGCATAAGTAAAAATGTGATAAAGAATTTGAAAAGTGTGGAATGTAATTAATAGAAAGATGATTGGTAGAGTAGTAGAACGTAAGGCAGGAGTTGGTGGTGATTATGAGCTATATTAGAAAACTTTTCTACCAATGGCAATAAGCAAGGTTGGAAGTACTTATTTGAGGGCATAACATTTAAGCACTAGGATACAAGATCCCATAAATAAAAGTGAGGTACTACTACACTACCACCATCCTTTTCTACGCCTTTGCTTGTGGGCACTTTGCATTACCCAATTTGATATTTCTCACTTTTCACTTCCTCCCAATAACATGCACACTACTTCTAGTCAATGAGACAGCGACATAACACAAATACAACTTCTCATCAAATACATGTCTCAAGCTTTTAAGTTTTTTCTTATTAATTTAAAAACTTATTTAAGATTTCATGCTGAATAAATAATATTAATAAAAGAATAATAGTTAAATAGCATATAAAATAATATACAAATAAAAAGAATATCCCGTAATATTCTTTTTATAGGTTATAGGTTTCAGTAATATTGTTTAACAATAACAAATTTAAATTTAGTATTGTAAAGAAAATGACAAATATTTTTAAAGAAAAAAATAAAAATGACATTGTATTTAGAATTTTTTTTGAAAAATACTTTTTTCTATACTAATTATATTTTATTCATTTGTTATGAACCAAATTTTGACTGATTATCTAAAAAGTCAGTTCTTTTTAATTTGAACAGAGCATAATCAATCCACTGGTTCTTCAGTTCATCCTTTAGCAGTCTTGTCTGGTTAATTTAAAGCAATTCTTTTTGTTAAAATTCGAAATCGAATAATTTAAAGCAATTATGATTTTGAAAATTCTAATTCCAATAATTTAAAGCAACCTGAACCCTAAACCCAAACTGATCCCTTCAAGTATAAAAGGCCAGTGTGTCTAAATGCCTTATCACTTATTCTGCAGTTCAAAATATATCTTCATAGTGAGAATTGCAGAGTCTAAATTGGAAACAAAATGTCTTACCAGCTGTCATGTGTTGTGTGCGTACCCCGTGCAATTTGGGTTCAACCTAACACAAATCATAGCAGGTGACTATCTGTTATAATAACTAGGCCATTAGAATAAACATCTTTATACTAATATTTTCATTGCTTAATCAAATTATGCACCTACTTATTCATCTTATATATTTTGTAATTTGTAGTTCCAAGTCTGACAGAGCACAGAGAATTGGTGAGTTTAGAGGAATACTCTGCACATGTAGCAATTTTATACATCACTATTAAAGTCTTACCATGCCTCTGAAAAACTATATAGCTAGTTAATTTGGATTTTTGACATTTTTGTTGATGTTGCTTTATTCAAACTCACATTCTGTACCGATATAGAGTATCTCACAAAAATCCCTCGGAGTGTCAACTTGGAGAGCCTGCAGAATGGCTATTTGTTTCCTGAGGTCAGTGAGTTTTGAATTTTCCTGCCTCTTATTCTGGCTTCGTTTAAAACTGTTATTTCTTACCACTTTAAGATATTAGACAAGTTTCAGCAAGCAGATAATTAAAGACTTGCTGTTTAATAAGTTGAGTTCTGTATATATAAACTTCTTCAGCAATACTTACACAACAAAACTAGTTTATGCGGTTTTGGAAAAAATTCAAAAGGAGAATGCCTAAGAAAAATAAGAAGGGAAGTTAAATTTTGACTGATGAAAGAAGTTTATATTTTTTTTTCTTCTAAAGGCTTACAACAACTTCATATAAACAAGGTTGAGTTGTTCTACCATTAGCTTCGCGGCAACTTTTGGGTTCTATTTTCAATTATTATGTAGCTTTGTTGTCTTATTACCTAATTATATAGTATTCTTAAACAGATATCCATGCGAGAGTCTGATTATGCTCAAAGGAATCCACATGCAAGATTGATAAGACTTGGAATTGGGGATACCACACAGCCAATACCAGACATCATAACTTCAGCTATGGCAGAGGTAATAGTTAGACTAAAGGGGTCAATATATTTATTCTTTTCATCCACTTAATAGAAGGAACTTGGAAAGGGATTGACATGATCTTTTAATAAAGGTTTGCTTTCTGAATTACATGCATCAGTAACCTTCTCTATAGAAAATGATTCATAGATCGCAAGAGGCATAGTTCTACTTTTCAACAAGTCCAACGTGAGAATAGATGTATCATGTCTTCTCTTTTCTACACTTTACACACAAACTGCTAAATATAGAGGACCTGGAGCCTGAATCAACTTGCACATATCAGGAAATTAGTATGATCCTGCATCAACATTACCATTTGACTCATGACAACATATAAATTTTCCAAAGAAGTTCTTGTATCAGGGGAAGCTTTCCCTTCGTATGCATATCCCTTAATTCATCTGATACATAAGCAAAGGTTGGTTAAAAAAAAGACACTTGCCACTTAAAATTTTCTTTAACCCGGTAGATTAACTACACAGCAATGAACAGTTTGAGAGATTTAGGACAAAAAATGTTAAAGTGGAGTCAAGTTGATATGCAGTGAATCAAAGAGAAAAGAGATAATAAGAGAACGAAATGTATAATATATTGTTTTTGCAGCAAGCATTGGCTCTATCCACAGCACAAGGCTATAAGGGTTATGGACCTGAGCAAGGCAACAGGGTAAAGTGCCACTGCTTATTTCTGGTTTGATTAAATATTCCCGCTAATCCGTGTGCTGTTGGAATTCGTGCTCACAAAAATTCATGGAATTTTCAGGAGCTAAGAAGGGCAATAGCAGAAACACTTTACCAAGATATGCAAGTGAAAGAAAATGAGATTTTTGTGTCTGATGGTGCACAGTGCGACATTTCTCGTGTTCAGGTAAGGGACCTCGTTTTATAGATTGATGAGGGTCTGGATTACAAGAAAGAAAAAAATTGAAGGACACTTATTGTTTATATTTCACCAATTAAAATATAATGATTACTGTTTTTGCATGCAGATGCTTCTGGACGCTAGTTTGTCAATAGCGTTGCAGGATCCAACTTTTCCGGTAATTATTACTTTTGGATCCATGTTGAACTTTGATGAGAAAATAAGAAGTATTCTTAAGGAATGAAGTGGTGGATGATGACAGGGATACGCAGATTCCAGCGTGATTGTTGGTAGGGCTGGAAGGTTGAATGCAGGGAATGGAAAATACAAAAAGATTGTGTACATGGAGTGTGTAGCTGAGAATAATTTCTTTCCAAACCTATCAAGAACTCCAAGGACTGATTTGATTTTCTTTTGTTCTCCAAACAATCCAACTGGTAGTGCTGCGTCTCGGCAGCAACTTGAGCAACTCGTGGAGTTTGCAAAAGCGAATGGGTCTATCATCATTTATGATTCTGCTTATGCGGCTTACATTTCTGATGAAAGTCCCAAATCAATTTTTGAAATTCCTGGAGCCAAAGAGGTGTGAAAGGTTAATCTTTTTATTACAATCATTGAGACTTGTGAAGAGGTATGAGACGTGGGAGTTTTTGTGTGCAGGTGGCAATTGAAATTTCCTCATTTTCAAAGTTTGCTGGTTTCACTGGTGTGAGGCTAGGGTGGACAGTTGTGCCAGAAGAGTTGTTGTATGCTAATGGTTATCCCGTCATAAGGGATTATGATCGCATTGTTTGCACCTGCTTCAATGGTGCATCCAATATTGTTCAAGCTGGTGGACTTGCTTGCCTTTCTCCACAAGGATTTCAGGCACAATCATTGCACATTTTCCTTCTCTTTTAACCTTACATCAAAAGTGAACTTATCATGAATGGGTTTTTTCTATAAAAGTAGTGAAATTTTGTTTTGTAAGTTACCAATTTAGGTAAAAAAAAGTTTAACCAAAAATAGTAAGTTATATACCATGTGGAAGACTTTAGAACGAAAGTCTTTATAACTTTACAATTTCAATTTCAGTGTAAAACAATATAATTAGAATTAACTGTGATCTGATTTACTTAAGATTAATTTTAGAAAGTTATAAAGTGTTATAATATGAAGCTTCTATTTAATAAAATTGTATTGGGTTTTTCAACGTGTGCGTTTTTTATTAAACTTATCTGATTTTGTGAAGGTGTGCGTTTTTCAGGCATTGAAAAGAACGATGGGATACTACATGGAAAATGCGAAGATACTTGTTGAGACGTTTGAGTCAATGGGTCTAAAGGTGTATGGGGGCAAAAATGGGCCTTATGTATGGGTTCATTTTCCAGGGTTGAGTTCATGGCAAGTCTTCAACCAATTTCTTGAGAAAGCAGCCATTGTCACTGTCCCTGGCATTGGCTTTGGTCCCGCAGGCGAGGGCTATATTCGAGTTAGTGCTTTTTCTCACAGAGAATCTATTTTGGAAGCTTCAAGGAGATTCACCAAACTAATATAAAATATCAATTATATATATATACAGTCTTCACCATTTTCGGCTTACACACTCTTCGTATATGGAAAATAATGTTCCCCCACAGTACAAAGATATTGATTCTGGTGTCATAACATAATCAATTATTTTAGATACTGTTATATACTAATTGATTATAGTAACATAACATAATTAATTATACTATACAATATCATAGAAATAGTAAACAATATTAGAATAATAATAACAAAATCATAAAATAATAATAATAATAATAAGATATTAATTAAAATTAATAATATTAATAATAATAATAATAATAATAATTGAAATAATATCAATAATAATAATAAACTATAATTTAATATTTAATTAAAATTAATTTTATAATTTTATAAATATATTATTTTATATTTTCTTTTAACTTATTATATAGTCAAATCATA
Organism: Phaseolus vulgaris; assembly: GCF_051622355.1. Classification (NCBI taxonomy): domain Eukaryota; kingdom Viridiplantae; phylum Streptophyta; class Magnoliopsida; order Fabales; family Fabaceae; genus Phaseolus; species Phaseolus vulgaris. The sequence continues at coordinate 47,148,394 of NC_143505.1, forward strand.
ATGAAACTTTCTCCTCATTTCTCTTAACTTTTCATTATTTATCTAAACAATCTCATTTTTCCTACTCTTTCTTTTATTTCTTTCATTTTTCACTCCTCGAATTCACTCCCTATAATTCAAACACAAATAAATAAGTTAATAAATATATTTGCATACTCAATAGCTTTATTTTGATCAAATATTAATTTCTTACTTTCTTATTGTTATAAAAAATTATTATCCATAAAAAAAACATTTAATTTGTGATTTATATACTTAATCAATACCACATGGATATCAAAATTATTTTAGTGTAATATATAAATTAAATATGTGATCAGTTTATTTTTTTGTTTTACGGCCTAAATTAACTTTGTATCCTAGGATATTTGCATTATAAATGATGAATTGTATTTACGTGAAACTTTGATCCTAAAATGATAAAGTTGAAATTGTATGAACAAGTTTAAACACGCAAATTGGTTTTTAGGTGTTGTTTGGATTAAATATTTCGTTGGTTAGGGTGAAAGGAATTCAATAAATCTTTTCACTAAACAAAAATTTAATTTGAATATATTAAATAAGTATAAAAAGCTTGCTTCAAAAATGAGAGAAAGGAAATGTAAGAGACAAGGAAACACTTACATTGTGAAATTGAAATGGAGTTAGAAAATAGACAAGCAAGAAAGTGAAAGAAGAGACTTATGTGGAATGAAGAATGTAAATGTATCATCACTTGGAGAGATGCTCAATATGAGAGATGATAGAGTTGTCACTTGAATCAATGAAAAAAGAGAAGACTCGGAAAGAAAACCCTTCTACTCAATTTATCTAGAGTAACACCACTTTCATTCAAAATTAATGTATCTCTATAAATTGTGAGAGAACCTACTTATAAGATACATGATCCTAACTTTGGATTCAACATTAATGTTTCTTTATAAATGGTGAGAGAGCCTACTTATAAGCTACATGATCACGACTTTAGAATTGAGATTCAAATTAAATTGACGTGTGTGCTCTACTTGAAAATTGACATGTAATAGAATCTATGTCATGTGCCTTCATTTGCTTGATTTACACATCATGTGTTACATGTTCTTCATGTGCACCTTCTAGACTCCTTGGAGTGGTATGACTGATCATGTGATCATATGAGCTTGGAATGAGGCCTAAATCAAAGGCAGATGCAAAAAGAAAAGGCCTACCTAAGTCCAGGGTTCTATTTACAAAGCAACCTATTCTACAAAAATACAAAAATAAAGAAAATAGTTGATGATCAGGCTCATGCATTTGTTAGATACTCCTTGAGAGGCATAAGTCCTTGGTTTTGATATAGATGACCATGTACTTGATTATGTGTCATGCTCCTGGTAACCCTCCTAGGGGGCTTAAATCCTTGGTCATGTGGTATTGACTCACTCATGCATTCATCATCCTTCCTAGGTTCCAGAGAATCCATCCAGAAATTGTTAACACAAGCATTAAAAGGAGTTAGATTGCTCACATTAAAAGAATTACTTCCCATACAAGATGACGAAAGATCTAACTCATTTATTATTGTTAGTCCTCTTGATGTCTTGAAAAAGTTCATCTCTTCTAAGTAAGATTTTGGACTTCCTTTAAGTAGAAAAATAATCCTTCCTCAAATCTTTAATGTTCAAATCTTTAAGTTGAAAACTCATTTGCTTACAAATCTTTGACGATCAAATCTTTGATAAAATAAAATTTATCAAATTTATCTTTGCACAATACAAAGTCAAGGTCAGAAATGAGAAAAAGGTCAAGAGAAGTGTTGATCTAATTCGACAAGTGTACCGAGTTAAAAGTACTAATTTGTTTTAAAAGACGGATATTGAACCCACAAGGAATAACTCTATTAAAATATCAATGTGTAGCATTTACTAGATATTGAAATGTGTGTTGTAAATTAATTTAAGGTATATGAGTATTGTTTAAATAGAATTTGCTTGTAATTTAAGTAAAAAACAAAGTAAATGATTATGAAAAGTTGATTGATAGGATTGGGATTGAAGTTAATCTTTCTCGCTCGTTTGTATTTTGGTAAATAAAAACATACAACATTCTTGCTTAATTGATATTGATGCAATAAAAAGAGTTATTCATATTGATTCATCACATATGAAATTTTTAAGATCATCTCCTAAACATTGATTCCTCAACTATTTAGCAAAAGTTCTTATCATTAAGAAAAGATGTTATAAAACATTTGATATATAATAATCTATTCCTAAGATTAAAACACATCAAGTATTTCCATTTAAGTCAGATCATCATAAATACTTCCTACTCAATTCCAAAGATCTAAATAAGAATAAAAATTCAAGCTTTAAGAATAAAATGAAAATAACAATATCAAATAAAAGCATAATGTTATAGATAAATATCACATCAATATATAGGTGTTTGAAACGATTGCATTTAATCCCAAAGAAAAAGAATTAGCCACTCACGGTAGCCATTACATGTACCAAAAGATGGTTGAAAGAAAAAGATCCAGAGCGTTTCTCCTTTACGGCTATCTCCTAAGGTTTGCTTCCTCCTTCTCTTTCTCTCTGTTTTCCTCCCTTATTTAACCTAATTGGGTTTGGGCTAAGTGACATCTCTATTCATAATATATCCCTTTACTTCATCTCTCCTTAAATTCTTGAAAATAACACAAAATTGAGAATTAATAATTCTATTAATTTCATAACTCCAAAATATATTATTAAATTCTATTTTTTCAAATTAGGGTTGAGTCATAACTTAATCAACAATTAAAATAAATAAATGTCTAACTCTTTGCATGAAATTTCACTAAATAATGACACATATCAAGAAGTAATGAGGTAGAACCCATAAACTATTTCAAAAGAAGTGTGGGATATAGTAGAATTAACTAGGCAAATATAAATAAACTCAATGTGAGTTAAAAAAAATTTCACGCACTTGATGGTTCCAAAAAACTAAGGCATTATAAGAGTTGAGATAAAGTTTTACTGACCATCAGTTTGAGAATGTCAAGTAGTATAAAAGAGAAGTTTGGAGTCAAGTTTTTCCCAATTTTTTTACTTAAGAACTTAGAATCTTTGTCTAACACGATACTTCTATAAAGCCCATGAACTTGAAAACTTCTTAGAGGAAGACATTGACGTTATTATAGGTGGTACCTACTTTGTGGCAGGTTCACCACCCACTACTAGTAAATCATTAAATAGAAACAAATATTAGAAAACAAAAATAATTAGTTACTATATTGACTAAATTAGATATTATTTTATAAGATAAATAAATTATTGGTATCTAAATTAGTTTCTATTATTAATAAATAGTTTCTAAATTGGTATCTAATTAGCTACCAATTATTTAGAAACTATTTATCAATAATAGAAACTAATATAGATACAAATATTTTTTTTAGTCGCTAGAATAGTATCTAATTTAGTCAATGTAGCAACTAATTATTTTTTGCCTCTAAAATTAGTTTCTATTTAATGATTTTCTTGTAGTGACCACAAAGATAGATTTCATTTTCTTGGACGCCCTAAGACGAAACTCATAGAAATATCAATCCAAGGCAAGTTAAGGATGAAAATATGGGTATAGAGATAATGACGTTACACTTTAGACTTGACCTTCCTACGTGATAAGTGTCTAATTTAAGTAATATTTCATATTAAAATATGGGCACTTATGAGTATTAATTGGTAATTTACATATAAAATAATCTCTAATTTATGAATTTATACATTTTTACCTATTTTATGATCTTTATTTGAATAAGAACATTTTATTCCCAAATTTGGTGTTAATTTCAGGTTTTTAGGGAAGAATGGAGATGACTGAGCTAAAAGAGGAATAATATAAGCTAAAAGGAGAAAACCGGAAGGTCCCAGAACGCACAAAAAGATCAAAAAGTCCAACTCAACAACGGACTTGCTTGAGCGAGAATGCTCCAGTGAAGTTTTCGGAAATCAACGCCTTTCTCGCTCAAGTGAGAATGCGTCAGACAAATAGGGAAATTTTATATTTTTATCGGTAAGTCCATAAGCGTGACGAAGGAAGTCACCTAACCCTAGTAAATTAGGTTAAACAGGGGGCTAGGGGTTCAACCCTAGTGTGCACGATTGGGAGAGAAACACCATTGAGTGAATTGTAATCCAATTGGGAGAATAGATGCATGGCTAATTCTACCCTTTAGGATCATAAGTAATTTGTTCAAACTATTATATATTGAGGTGATCTCTGAACATAATATTTTGTTCTTGGTTGATTATTTGTATTATTGTTTTGCTTCTAATTCTTGATATAGAATCTTAAATCTGACTGGAAAGTATTTTTTGGGTTCTTATCTAATCAATAATACTTGACATGTTAGGAATAGACTTTGAAATGTTAATTGCTATCAACGTCTGATCTTAATACTAATTTGTTTTTATAAATATGCGAGGAATCGATATTTAGGAGCATCTTAAGAATTTTATATGTGAGGAATCGATATAAATAATTGTTATACGGGTATCAATATCAATCAAAGGACATAATATTATCAGGCTAATCTAAATAGAAAAGAGTGAGAAAGATGAAACTCAATCCCTATTTTCCCAATTGAAACAACAACTCTTTGTCTTGTTTTCTTATTAACCATTGCCATCACAACAAATTCCAACAATATTCTGGTTTTATATTTAGCGAATCTTGTACTTAATTTTTCAACTGTTCCTTGTGGGATCGATATCTGTCCTTGGGAACAAATTATTACTTCTGACAACGCGGTGCCCTTGCCGTAAAAAGTCATCGACATGCGAAGCATTTGTCACAAAATTGTTGTACATGTTTCCTCATGTAACACCAGAAGATATGTTTATGGAAGGTTTCTAAAGTTTTAGTGACCCCAAAATGACATATCAACTCTCCTTCATGAGTCTCTTTCTAAGAGATTGTTTCTAAGAGCCCTTGGATACAAAGTTTCTTATTTTTTAAAATAAACTTGTTTTGTAAGAAGAAATCTTTGTATTTTAAAATAAACTTGCTTTGTAAGAAGAAATCTTTGTATGCCCCCTTTCAACACTCTTGAGAGATAGTGTAGAAATCAAGATTTTCTCTATAAAGCTCTTTTATGTGTTTAAATCCTAAAAAAATTATTCTTAAAGTTTTTAATAAGGCATGTCTTCTTGAAAGAGCATCAACAAAATTATTAGCCTTAACTTGGTTGTTTTTTTTATCACACAAGAGAATTGTTCAATAAACTCTACTCATTTGACATGTCTTTTGTTTGTGGATCACAAACTCTTTATCAAAAAGGTAGTGTTGAAAATTTTGTAAGACTCTAACAAGAGCCTACAATTCTTTGTCATAGGTAGAGTACTTGAGATGACTTCAATTTCTAATTTTATTAAGTTTTTGGATGACTCTTTCGAAGGAGAACAATCCTAACACCTATGTTGGAGGCATCACATTCAATTTCAAATGATTTAGTAAAGTTTGATAGTTATAAAATGGCTACATTGATCAATTTTTTCTCAACTTCATCAAACACTTTGGCTTGCTCTTTACCCATTTAAGCACTACATCCTTCTTTACTATGTCAATAATATTTAAATCTTTAATGAATCTTCTATATAAATGTGTCAACCCATGAAAACTTCGTACCTCACTTACAATTTTATTGTTAAAATCTTTTCTTGACCCACATGGACACCTTTATAAATGATTACAAATTCTTCTAAGACAACATGGTCTATAGCGAAGACATATTTTTCTGAATTCACAAACAAAACTCTTATCTAAGGGTTTTTAGAACACTTCTCATATGACTCTTGTGGTCTTCCATGTTCAAGTTGTATATTAAGACATCATCAAAATAAAAAACTAAAAACTTGTCTATGAAAAGCGTCATCATATTATGCATAATTTGAATGAAGGTGCTATGAGTATTGGTTAGGCAAAGGGGTATGAACAACATTCATCACTAGAAGAAAATCATCAAATAAAAATTAATTTTATAGACAAAAAATAATTAACTACTATATTTATTAAATTAGATATTATTTTAGAGACTAAAAAAATTATTGGTATCTAAATTAGTTTCTATTATTGATAGTTAGTTTCTAATTATCTACCAAGATTTTAGCTACTAACTTTATCGAATTATATAAATTTTCTACACATTAAAATTTTCTTTAAATTTTTTTATATATTTTTAAATACTTTCTTTGAAAATTACTTTAAATTAAAATTTTCTAGGCAATATATTATTATATTTTTAAATTTAAATCAACAAACTTCATCACTCAATCCTTTTCTTAACAAGTTGGCAATTCATTTTTCTTATTCTATAAATTAATCCATTTATCATCATGATTAAGATATATATGTAGACCTAGTGGTTTTAAATTGAATTGTTAATCACGCTTATCCTCTTCAAATATATAAAAATAAACAAACATTCAAACATTTTTATGATGTCCAATAAGATGGATCGATGCTTACGTGGTTAAAGAATTTTTCTGTAAGATGATGAAGTAAACAGAAACATTCTTAATTTGCATTGTTGTTGCTTCTCCACACGCATAAAAACAGTGTAAATAAGGATCCAAACACTGTTAAGTTAGCTAAGTAAGCACTCGTAGAATTGACTTCTATTCACAGCTGAAAACTTTCTGTATATTTCGGAACCAGAAGTGTAATCGGCACATTCCTAAGTCACTTTACACGGTTAAACAAGACACATACCACTTAGTTTCGCACTAATTGGATATTAGCAAGTGGATCCGCAAAATCCAGGCCCATTTTGATAAATTCTTTTAGGAATAATATAAAATTGAAACTCTCAAGTTATTCATTACCATATTATTATATATTTAGTATCTTATTTATGTGTTATTTATTAGGACTATGATATTTTAACATATAATAAATTTTTACCTTCACTATTTTATCCTTCAACCTTTTTTATCTTTACAAATATAAAATTTATTTTTCATTCAAGTTATTAGTGAAGTGTTAAAATATTATTATTTTTTGTTCATTATTAACTTGTGGGTCGGACTATTTTTATAAATACTTTTTTTTTCGGTTATATTTCAACTTTGATATAACCAAACCAGGTAAAATAGATAAGTTTGACACCAGGTTCTCAACAAGAACAATTATAAATGATCTTCTAATATTATCTGGATAATTAAGAAATGTTGTAATGTAGATAATTGACTATGATGAGTGAGTGTGATATAACAATTGGTGGTGAATTTCTTGGGTCAACACACAACACTTGCGAAATTGAACCTAAATCTTATTATATACAATCTAGCCACCTCTCACCAGTGACCAATCTGAACACTATTTTTTTTTAAGAACAATTTATTGACCAGTAACATGATACAACATTAGGTGTGCATAGAATCATCAACATTACACTATATAAATTTTATTTTATAGAATCTTAAATTTTACTTCTTAATATAGTGAACAAATCAACTTGCGTGATTTTTTCATTTTGTCAAATCCTGTGAACATGGAAAGACCTGAAACAGAACAAAAAAATAACACAAGGTTCTTCGCAGAAGAGCACTAACTAATTGCTTGGTCGCCAAGTGTAGCTACCAAACAAAAGCTAGTCATGACAGTGATGTTCAAATCGTGAAATTCAATAATTTATTGTGACTCTTTGCTTGCATGCCAAGCCAATCCAAAACACACATGCCAAATTTCCTATAAATCAAATCCACCCGATGCATTAATTAAGTGCTCCAAAATTATTACACAGTATTGTGTAGCAGACACAGAAAGATGGTAGGTGGTGTTGAACTTGCTGAAGCATATGTGTTGCGGAAGCAACACAGAGAGAAAATGAAGGAAACAGAGAAGGGAAGAAGCAAGATGGGTATGACTGGTGCCAAGAGCAATAGAATAAGTGGATGTTTCTCTTGGTTTCCAAAAGGACTAAAAGGATCTATCTACCCAGATAAGAGACGACCATGAGAGAAAGTTGATTAAGGTTTCGGCAAATCCATGAAAATCATGTTTTGTTGAGATATGACATTGTTACATAATCAGATTGTCCTATAGTGATTCAGAATGTTGTACTTATTATTTAGTTTAATGTTTTTAGTGTTGAAATCTTCGCCACAGATGGGTGATCAAGTTCACCTTTAAATTTGTATATGCTGAAGTTTCATAAGTTTTAAATGAAAATGTATTGCACTTTCTATCAAGTGTTTGTGTATTGTTAAAGTTGAAAACGTGTAACGATCTTTGTTGAATTTTTTATTAAGTATTTATAATAAAGGAAAATAATTTCTCCCCCCTTATTCCATGTAAAAGTTGTAATTATTCTGAAAAAAAGTTAAAAACTTCTCCAAAATAAAACTAGAGAATCTTGTTTTCTAAATTAAAGTGTGCTCTTAATTGCCTTTAATTCACACAATAAATAAATTACTATGAATTAGTATTGTGGCTGTGGAGTGGTGGTCTGATTTGCAACGTTTTGGCTTTTGATCGGTTTTAAGTGTATTGTTCCAGTAACCTTGGAAACATAGGTTACATTAGATGATTATATAGGTTCTTGTATCTTGCTGCTCTTTTCTGGATTGGACTTTTGTATAAAAGTTGGAATATCCATGAACTATTTTTTTAAATTTATTTTATTCTTTGTCGATAAAAAAAAGTCTAACAAATATACTTACATTAAAAAAGTGAACGTTTTTTCTTTTAATTGTGAATCCAAGCATTAGACGAGAAATGAATCTAACTATACTTTTAGTGTGGGTTTGCTTTTGGGGGTGATGGAGTTTGAGGGTGAGGGTGAATGAGTGTCACCCTTATTTGTTTCTATGAGAGGGGGGGTTGAGGGTGAGAATGAATGAAAAGTTTAGGGTATTTAGGATCATCTCATAATTGAAGAAAAAGAAGAGTGAAATGAGATGAAAAGACCATAATGCCCTTACTTTCTCATAATTAATAATTGAAATTATTATTAATAATAATTATATATATATAACATAACATAATTTAAAGAATCATAAATAATATTAAAATTATCTAAATAAGTTAACTTAAGTAACAAAATTAATTTAAATTAATAAAATGAAAAATAATAAAATTATACTTACATTTAAAATTATATTTAATTATTTCTTTGAATTTTTTATTTTTTTCTTTTATTTATAAATGAAACTTTAAATTATTTTAATTAACTAAAATATGCACAAAATTAATAATTATTTATTCTTTTTTTATATATAAGGGTAAATTTGTAATCTTATAATTTACACTATTCAAAATAATTTAAAATACTCTTAGAACCATCACATCACTCACGTATCTCAATAAACATTCTTTACACATTCACTCTAAGGCTTCGTTTGGATCCAGGGGTGCCATTGTTGTCGACGACGGAAGTCACAACAGCACCCCGTTTGGATCCATGCATGGTTGCGGGTGAGTGTGGAAGGAAGGAGAAAGTTGAGTGAATTCTCCTTCTGCGCAAAGATGAAGAGAAATTTGCACTGTAGAGTGGGAGTGCCAAGTCATCCGAAGGAAGTTACAAAGTTGCCCTTACTTTTGCTGGAATCAAGAGGAACAGTGGCCCTGCATGCATGCCACATGAAGCCATGAGATTCCTGACTTGGCTCAGGAATCGTTTGACTCTGTGTAAATCTGTGTGAAACTGTGAAAGGAGAGTGAATGCAGTGGGTGAGGTAGGTGGGCGTGAAGCTGGCTATATTAAGAGCATGAAGGTGGTTCCTCCATTCACAAAAAACCAAAGAAACCGAGCCATCAGAGAGTGCATTGTAGTGTGGTTGGAGAGATTCCTATAAGCCATCATAGTTTGTGTTAGGATACCTTGTTCATCTCACGTCCTGGGGTTGATCTGTGTGATTCTTCTGGGTTCATCTGGGTTCGTCTAAGGTGAGAGCTTTTTTTGGAATGGTGCATAATCGATTATGCCTCAATTAGGACCAGTCAGATAATCGATTATGGTGCAGATAATCGATTTTTCAAAGTTAGTAATCGATTATCTGTAAAAATTTAGAGCCATAATCGATTATCTGGAGTGTTGAAAAAGGGCCATAATCGATTATTGAGTGCCATAATCGATTATGCTGGATTTTTGCCTACCAACATAATCGATTATCCATGGATAATCGATTATGCTATGTGTATAACTGAGAGCATAATTGATTATGTTCTAAATTTTTTTGGAATTCTGTGTTTCTTATTTTTTTTATGTGATTTTCAGGCACTGTTCTTCATCCTATCAGTCATCCTAAATTGTGGTGTTCTTGCTTATCTTCAGGTTTTTAATTTTTTATGTAAAGTTATTTTTTTTTATTTCTGTTTTATATTTATGCTTGGATGATTATGGTTTTGTAATATAATTTCTTTAGAATTTAGTTTAGTTAATTATGTTAAGGAGTTAATAAATTAATGTTAGTTGTAATATAATTTGTTTAGACTTTAGTTTAGTTAATTATGTTAAGGAGTTAGTAAATTAATGTTATTATTTGATTTATTGTTTTAATTTTTGTAGATAGTTATAATTTTTGTAAGATTTAAAAAAAAAAATTTATTTGTATGAAATGAATGATTTCCAGAATGGAAACAAAAATTTACTTAAATATTGTTTATAAGAGAATAGATTTATTTATTTAAAATGATTGGACAAAAATTATTAATATTATCATTAAAAGTATTAAAAAAATTGTTTTAGTTATTTTTGTTATAAGATTTAATTGTTTATAAGAATAAAATTAATGTTTTTAAAATGAATATTTTTACAATTTGAAATAGGAATTTGTAATTCGTATGTTTTTTAAAAAGTAATTGATATTTTTAGAAGTTTTTTTAATTCATATTTTAATAATAAATGTACAAATTTATTATTTATTTAAAAATGAATTGTTTATAAAAAAGATTTACAAAATTTAATTTAGACAGAATAAAATTCAAAATTTTAAAAATATTTTTATAGGGTTTTCATTTTTGTAGATTTAACATAATTTATAAATGTTATAATTAAATAAATAAATAAAAATGTTGTAGTAATTAAAAAAAACAGTCAAAGTGTTGAGTAAAAATATGATTTTGACTTAATTTGTTTTAATTTGTATTTCACATTAATTATTGGTGTTAGAATTAAATGTTATAAAAAAAATGTTATAGTAATTTAAAAAGTCAGAAAAACATTACATAAGTGATCCTGTCGTCAACTCAAGCGTGGAGGAATTGCTTTGTCGCTTCCTTACCCCGCCTATGCAACTGTGCTATCCGCAAGAATGCTCTTAGAACCTTCTCCGGGAACTTCAAACGCAACCTACAAAACACACAGACGGCGCCTCTAGCGGCCGTTTGCACTCCGACGCTCAAGTTAGGTCATAGAACCACCAACAAAAATGTCACTGAATCTCTCTCTGATTCTCTTTTTTCTCTCTCTCTGTGTCTGTGCCTAACAGAATTCTGTTACGCTATCCTCTGCGTGTGTCAGAATTCTGTTACGCTATTGTGCGAAAACGTACCAAAATGAGTAAAAACGTGGGTGTGTACCTTTCACGACACGGATTGCACTTTTATCTTGGTCGCGCCTCTCTCAGATGGTGACACGTGGAGGCATGCAACTCACATCTAACCGTACACGTGCCACTACCTGAAGGGCTCTAGCGCATCTCTTTGTGCGCCTAAGTCATTCCCTTGCGGAGTAACTTAGCGCGTTTCTTCCATCTGGGTGAATCGCACACTCCCAGGAGAACGCCAGGTGTGGCTGGACTAGGCACACTCACCAAGCATTGCTCTCTGCATAAACGATTTCCCCTTCACGATGTCATGCACGTAATGGGTTAAGAGAGTCACCAATCACTGACCGGTTTACTAACTCCCTCAGGCCACTCTCGTGCACGATTCTACCGGCGAGCAGCTCCTCTTTCTCTGATATATGATCATGCGAGGTCCATGCGTAACGCTCTCGCTGGGAATCTCAGTCCCAGTTTAACTGCGTGTAACACGAAACCCCGATGACCATGCACCCGATGACTGATCGGTGCTCTATTGCTTCTCGCGTTCTCCCCCCAGGTGTTTATCTTGGAACTGATCTGTCGATGGTCACTCGGTTACTACCCACCGATCACCGTTCTGGGTGATCTCCTCCCTGATTTCTCTGCCACCTGATCCACGTGTCACCCTGCGAGTGGTCCACGTGGTTATCTGCTGCTGACATCATCAACTACCGATGACCGACCGGATCAATAAGAAATATGAATTTTTAATAATAATTGACTGTTTGTGTTAGTTATTGGACATGTAATATTTTGCTTTGTGAACTTTTACTTTCATTAGCAATGTAATATTTTGGTTTTTGAACTTGCATTATTGCTTTATGATATTATGTTAACTTCTGTTTAGTTATTTATTGTAGTAATTGCATTATAGATGGCATCATCATCCCACAAACGTAACAGAACCCGTAAGGGTAAATCTCCAGCAGAAGATGTTGACGTTCCTCCTCCACCAACGAGGATTCCAGAAGTTCTTGATTATTCAAGATACTTCAGTACCAGGCGTCAAATGGTGGTTTTTGAAAAGAACTTTCACGCAAGAGCAGTATTACCACCAAAAGTGATGCATATTCCATTTTTTGCTGGTCCAGGATTTGAATTCCAAAATCTTCTGAATTGGCAAGGTTTACAACCTTTCTTTGGAATTAATCTTCCGTATTATGAGGATTTGGTAAGAGTATTTTATACAAATGCAAAATTCACACATGTTGGTCACCTTGCCATTGAAATTTGTGGAAAAATGATACACATTAAAGAAATAGATTGGATGACCATTGCTCATCTACAGTATGACGGTCTTAAGTTAACCCTTGGGACGATACCTGAGGAACTGAATTTTGATCAAGGTCTAGCATTATCGTCTATGATTCGTGAAGATGTTGAAGGTCAAAATCTGAAAAATGTCGGTAGTCTGAAAATGAATGACCGACTGTTGCATTACACATGGGTGCATATCTTGTGCCCTCGAGGAAACAACTATGCACAACTACTGAATGAATATATTTTCATGATGTGGTTAATCAAGAATAATGTATGCATTAATTGGCCTCATTACATAATGCAACACATCATCAAATGTTGGGATAACAAGATGCCTCTCCCATATGCAAATTTGATAACGAGGATCTTGCAGGTGTATGGCTTTGACTTGTCCTATGAACAAGCAATAATGCTAGGCTGGAATCATTACTTTGGCAAAAAAAGTATGACAAAATTAAATATATTCCAGGTCAATGGCATATGGCAACTTGGTAGACCCCAACATGCAAACGAAGAAAATGATGAAGAGGATGAATTGCCAGCACAAGATGTTGAAGGTAGTCAACCTGAGGAGGAAAACCCCACTCAAAGGAAATTGTTAAATCAAATTTTGTCTGGCATACAAAACATGAATACCGGAATGGAGAGAATGGAGGTTACTCTGGCTGACATTCGACGTCATCAAGGCCATTGAATGTGTTATTATTATGTTATTGTCATTGTTATTTTTATTTCTAAGTTTCATGTTGAACATTGATGAATTGTGTTTGTTATTTTTGACGTTGACATTGTTATTGTTAAGGTTTTATGCTACTTTTCATGCTACTTATTTACATAATCATATTGTTTTTAATGCAACTTTTTTACCATCTTATTACTTCGACAGCATTGGTTAAGTGTCATTAATGTTTGCGTATCACAACACGTCGTCATCTAGTTGTACTGGTTGTAGTGTGCAAAAACGTGGTACTTTTACCCATGCTACTGGGAGCACAAGTGCCTTCGTTGATCCTATTTGTGATTGTGGACAATTTGTTGTTTTGAGAATAGCGACAACACAAAAAAATGCTGGAAAATTTTTTTGGGGTTGTCCCAACTATAAGGTAAAATTTATTCAATTAGGTTTCAAACAAACTTAAGAATGTTATTTTAAACTTATTCATTGTTCAATTTTATTGTTTTCTTCAAAACAGATTAGAAGTGACATGGTTCTAGGCTGTAATTTTTTCAAATGGTGCATTGAAGACATTGCCGATGAAAAAGATGAAATTATTATCATACAACGAAATAAGATATGTCTTCTAGAAAACCGTTTGAAAGTCTCCACAAGAAGGATTCAAATGTTATTACTGGGAATGTCTTTTCTTTTTCTAATTAACATTATTATGTTCTTCATGTAATGACTTTATATTATCTATTTTGACACCTACTTAATATTCATGTTATATTCTAAATTTCTATTTTCTTTTTAAAATATATTCATTATGCTATTCATAATAAGGAAAATTATTATTAAAATTAATTTTATATATATTTGTATATATATAACATAACATAATTTATAAAATCATTTATAATATTAAAATTATGTAAATAAATTAACTTAAATAAAAAATAATTCTTAATTAATAAAATGTTAAATAATATAATTATAATTTAATTTTAAATTATAATTAACTAAAATATGAAATAGGATTAATCATTATTTATTCTTTTTTTATATACAAGGGTAAAATTGTAATCTCACAAACTTCACTATTCAAAATAATTTATAATATTCTTACAACTATCACATCACTCACAATTTTCAATAAACTTTCCTCACACATCCACTCTAACATACCCCAATCCAAACAACCTCAACTTTCTTCACACTTTCTTCACACTTCCACTCCCCCACACCCTCTAATCCAAACACACCCTAACATACCCTAATCCAAACACACTCACTTTTTTCACACTTTCTTGTCACACTCTCACACTCTCACTCTCCCACATTCTCAACTTTTCACTCCCCAATCCAAACAAAACCTTAGGGTTTTTACATCAAAGTAAAGGTACAAAATTTTCAAATTTATTGAAATAGACAGATTTTTAAAAATCTCATAAATGAGTAAATTATGTTTGAGAAACACAATTTTAAAATAATATGATTTCTACATTTTTTGGTTTTTTTAATTTTAGATAATGTTGGAGATCCCACATCAACTAGAGATGAAAATATTTCATTGTATATATTTTATCAGCAATAAAGTAGTATGTTATATAAACTACTTTTATTTTTTAAATATATTTTATTTTAGATTTTAGAAGTTGTTCTTTTAATGCATACTTTTTTTTTTCAAAATCCAAAAATCTTTAAATATTGCAAGCTTGTTGCTGAAATGCTCTATATCCAACCGTGCGTATTTCGAAGATGATGGGCATAATTTTGATATTTTTTTCTTAACGTTACATTCTATTTTATTACATTTAATAATTAAATATGCGTGAAATATCAAAATAAATATATAAACATATACAAAATATATGTATACATATATATAATTTTTCATATCATGTTTAAAAAACTCAATTCTCTTTATAGAAATTTTAAATATTTACCTAAGATTAAAATAAAATATTCAAAAGAAAATAAACATTTACATCATCCGGTGACTCATTGGAGAGCTCTATCACCTATAATATCATCTTCTCTCTTGATCATCACAAATTAAATAAAATAAACACAACGAACAACAAAGTAAGCTAACTATTTTTAAAACTTCTAAATAAGTATAACTTTAAATATCAACATAAAGTCATCAATTCTCATACATTTTCACACAACCATCAAGTGTCTATCATAATTCATAATTCATTTTTCTCATGTCAGACTTATATTAACTCACAACACATAGACACTTGACTCTACTTCCAAAAGACTAGTGTATTGAAATTAGCATTTAGAGACCTGCACCTGTCATACTATTCATTGTGAATCCACCCAGTCATGTGCATAATCATCTTAATATCTCATCACTTCGTATGACAAGGTTAGTTCATGTGACTTGAAAGACCATATTATCTTTCAAATCGCAAACAAAATCATTTGAACCTCCTTGAACTCTCAACACTTGATAATATTCATCTATATGATTCCAATATATAAGGAGAGTCAAGATCGTCTCATTCACAGAATACTCACAAATCAATACACCCTAATAACAATCTCAACACAATATTTTCTTTCCTGAAAATACTATGTCTTGATCACACTTTCACCTCATTGCATACTTCCTTTAATACATCAATACACCATTCAATCACATCATATTTTAAACTTTCTAAACAATTCAAATATATCACAAAATTCACTTAAACACATAACTAAGTTTTTTTAATCATATTTTTAAATAAAATTTAAAATATGCACTTAAAAACAATAAACAATAATAAACTAGGCTCTCAAAATAAAAATAAAAAAATTAATTTTTTTTATTGAAAAAATTTATTTGCTTAAGTGAGAAATAGCTCGCTTTAACGAGAATAAGTCTCAGCCAAGTGAAAATACTCTTGTTTCGTGAATCTATACATAATACAAATGGAGAGAACTCTCAGGGTAAGTTTAAACACGTGTCCTCTCCACAAAATTTCAGAAAAAAAAAATCAAAAACATTTAATACCAAAAGTAGAAAAAATTCCACCAATCAACACAATATATCTGGACCAATCAAAACGTGCCACGTAGCACTTTTTAAAAGTAACTTTTTTCTCTCTCATTCTGATTTTATTCCCTTCTCTCTATCATATTTCGTTTTCTCCATTCTCTCTCTGAAACTCTCTTTTCTCTAAAACCCTAATGACAACCCTTCTCTCCTCGCTTCTCTCCTTTTCCTTTACTCGTTTACACTATTTTGGCAACTGTCACTCATACGGAACTTCTGAAGGGTTCAGTGCTTCACAGTTTGCCCAAAAGCAATATCTTCAGAATCGAGGATTAGGGTTTCGTTCTTCTCTCAACAAAGCTTAAATTGGGGTCTTTTTTCCGCAACTGTGTTTGCAGAACAATTTGCAGAAGAATCATAAATCACAAACAAGGTAATGTTTTTTCAAATTCAAATTTGATTTCGGATGAATTGTGGCGCCTTTTTCGGACTACATATACCCCCTCTTATGGATTGATTTTTCACTCCGTGAACGAGGTAATCTTTTATACCGTTTATTCATCTCATTCTCACATTTCTACTATGTTTTTATATTTTTTGTATTTTTAAAGTTTCTTGCTTTTATCTTTTCGACTGATTCTCTTGATCTATTTTATGGTTTGTTTTTGACATTTTTTGTTCTCGGTTTCTTACATGTTTTCGTAACTGATGTCGATTATAGATTTTTCTGATTAAAGTTTCTTGCTTTCTTTATCATATTTTTTGTTCTTTGTTTGTTATGTTTTTTCGCTTTTTCTAGGGTTTTCTTATCAAAGTTTCTTGCTTTTATCTTTTTATTGGATCGTTGCTTTTATCTTTTATGGTTTTTTTTCTCTCAAGTGTTTTCTGTGTTTTTTTTGCTTTTTTTTTTTGTATTTTCTGTTCAAGATTCTTTCATTCTGTACATCTCTTTTTTCTCAAGTGTTTTATGTGTTTTCTATTGCAGTTTTTTGCTTTTGTATTTTTTGTTCAAGATTCTTGCTCATTTTGTACATCTCTTTTATCAAAGTTTCTTGCTTTTATCTTTTTTTTTACCGATCCTTTTCATCTCTTTTACGATTTTTTTTTTCCTCAAGGGTTATCTGATGCAGCTTTGTTTGTATTTTCTGTTCAAGATTCTTTCATTTTGTACATCTCTTTTTTCTCAAGTGTTTTTTGTATTTTCTATTGCAGCTTTTTTGTTTTTGTATTTTTTTATTCAAGATTCTTGCTCATTCTGTACATATCTTTTATTAAAGTTTCTTGCTTTTATCTTTTTTTTTCGATCATCTTCATCTCTTTTACGGGTTTTTTTTTCAAGGGTTTTCTGTGTTTTTTGATGCAGTTTTTTGTTTTTGTATTTTTTTTTTCAAGATTCTTGCTCATTCTATACATCTCTTTTATCAAAGTTTCTTGCTTTTATCTTCTTTTTTTACCGATCCTCTTCATCTCTTTTTTTTTTCTCAAGGGTTTTCTGTGTTTTCTGATGCGTTTTTTTTTTGTATTTTCTGTTCAAGATTCTTTTTCAATCTGTACATCTCTTTTTTCTCAAGTGTTTTCTATTGCAGTTTTTTTTTTGTATTTTTTGTTCAAGATTCTTGCTCATTCTGTACATCTCTTTTATCTCAAGTGTTTTATGTGTTTTCTATTGTATTTTTTTTTTGTATTTTCTGTTCAAGATTATTGCTTATTCTGTACATCTCTTTTGCTCTTTTCATTTGTACCAGTTGTGTTCCAGTTTTGTAAGGCATATGTTCATGACATTTCTATTTATTTCTTGCTTTTGATATTTTAAATTCTTCATCTCATTTTTTCTTCTGTTCATCTCATACTTTTTTCAACCATTTCATCTGCAGGTTTCCAATCCAGTTTTGTGCTTTTGATTCAAGTTTGAAAACGTTTAAGAGGTAATTGTGTTTGTGTATTATTAGCTTTCTTTTTATTATTATTTATTATTAATTATTATTATTTATTCTTTCATATTTTCAAAATTTACAATTCCAAGATCATTAATTACCTTTCTGATTCATATATTCTTTTTCTGACTTATGCCGCACACTTATTTCCATTTCCAATATTATTATCATTACTCTTCAAATATTTAATTTTTCAGATTTTCGAAATTTAAAATTCCAAGATCATTAATTACCTTTCTAATTCATATATTCTCATGACGTCCTGAAGTAGATTTGACTGTCTGAAGTAGATTTTGACTGTGCAGACTTCATTCGCAATTCCAATATCATTATTAATACCATTGTTTTCTTTTTTTTTTTTCTCTGGTCTTTTGCATTCTAACCATTCTCTTATTTTGGTGTGTTCTTCTACTATGTCAAACTACAACCACACATCCTACCTCCATAAAAGTGAAGTAAATTGCAAGGTTCTCATAAGAGCACCTCCGAAGTCTTCGGTAAAATTCGGGTATGAATGGAGAGAGTTCTATCAAATTCATGCATTTCACAAAGGTGATAAGTTGATTTTTGAGACCGGGGTAATCCCTAATAATATTAGGGTATTGTTAGTGTTGTAATACTTTGTTTTTTTTTCTAATTGTAATTTGGCAATATATTTTTGCTAAAACAATGTTTCGCTTCTTTTACTATTTTAAGTTTCGTTCTTTTTTGGTTTGAATGTGTGTTTCATTTTAATTTGAAAATAAAATTATAATATGAAATTATAATTTAAGGTTTACAATAAAATAATGTAATAATTATTTTCTGATTCTTATACTATTTATACACATAATATGAATTTTATTGAAGCACATAATTTAATAATAATTTCATAACATTTATATCTATATTTATGTATAAAGACAAAATTTTATTGTAATTATTTTTAATATGTACAATACAATAATAATAAAATAGAAGTTCGTTCTGATTATAGAAATATTAGGGCCTCATTCATTTTTCATTAAATATTAAGTAATTATTTCATTAAATAAACACATTAAAAAATCAATTTTTGAATAGAATTAAAGAAATGATAAAATTAATTTGTGTATTATGTATTTTAGTTTAGGATTTAGGCTTTAAAAAAAAAATATACACATGATAGTAATAAAAAAAATAGAGATATAGAAAATAGTGATAAAAAAATATAGAAATACACATGTTAATAATCTATATTTTAAAATACATGTACAGAAATTATACTTATAATAATATGAAATTATAATTTAATGTTTACGTTAAAATAATGTAATAATTAAATTTTTATTCATATAGTCAGTTTAAGGTAATTACTTCGTCATTTTTCTTCTATTAAAGTACTGACAGTATAATCTTTTATGTATGCGTTTAGGATTTTGCCCATTGAAACGAATTTAACTACAGTAGTCAACATTTGTAGTCTTTTTATTTTTATACCGGAGGATTTTCTAAGATATTTTAGACAATCGTATAATAATAAATAAAAGAAACAAATAAATTTTAAATTAAATGAATATTAAATATAAAGATAAAGATTTAAAAGAAATAAATAAATATTAAATATCAAGATATAAAAATAAATTTAAATATAAATATTAAATAATTAAAATCAATTAGATTAAATATTAAATTAAATATGAAATATTAAATAAGCAGGTTGTTTGAATGGATATTTGAATGAAATGAAAGTGATTATGATGTGTATTGGTATGGGTAATGTTTATGTGTATATATGTGTATTGGTATTTAGAAAAAATTGTAAAATAAAACTATAGGTATAGGTATAGATAAAATAATTACAGTGTAGTGTAGTGTAAAATAAAGAATAACAATATTAATAATAATAAAAATATTAATAATAGTCATAATAAAAATAATAATCTCTTAGCACATACTATCTTACACAATGTATAATAAATAAAATTTTAAATAAATAAAAAATTTAAGTTTTTCAAAATTTTAAATAAATACAAAATCTTAAATTACTTTATTTTTAATTTAAAAAAATATTAAATGAATAAAATTTATAAAATTTTCAAAATCTTAAATAAATATAAATCCATAATTTTTTAACATTCCTACTTAAATAATAATCTAAAATAAATACCAAATCTAAATTTTACTTAAATAAGAATATGAAAAAAATAAATTTCTAAATTATTCAAAATCTAAAATAAAAAAAATCTAAAAATTTATAATGTCATTCTTAAATAAAAATCGAAAATCAATAAAACTTCTAAATTATTCAAATTTTAACTAAATACATATCCTAAATTATTTAATGTCATTATTAACTAAAAATCTAAATTAATTAAATTTTTAAGTTTTTCAAATTTTTAAATAAATAAAAATCCTAATTTATTTTATTCCCTACTTAAATAAAAATGCAAAATAAATATAAAATCTAAATGATTTAATGTTTTACTTAAATAAAAATCTGAAATAAGGTTGATAAAAAAAATATATACATTTTTATTCATTTAATTAAATTTAATGTATTTAATTTTATTTTTAAATTAATATTATTTATTTTACACTAACATTATAAGATTATATTGCAGGAAGTACTACAAGATATATTAAACCCTCATATAAATGTACTGGACGTACTTGCTTGCTAAGAGACGAATATAATTCTATAATTCTATTATTTTTTGGGAACATTTAATTAAATAGTACATGGGACATTTGGAAATTATTGTAATCTTCACTGAAGAAAATTAATTTCGTTACTTTGGTTTAGTTATGAAGTTTTGTTTACCTACATGCTAAAGTTATGTAATTTCATATTAAATCTTATTGTGAAATGTTATTTTGTATTTTTTATTTCAATATGTTACTTTATAATTGTTGTACTGTATGGACTATAAATGTGAAATATTTGTGAATAATTATTATGTGAACTATTTTATACGTAAAGTCTTTCTTTTATTTTTTTTATGTAAAATAATAATAATAGTAATATTATTAATAGTATGATTGTTGTTACTTGATGTATCAGTCTAGCTGAGATGTCAAATAGAATAGTGAGCTTAACATGAAAGCTTTTTATATAAAAATAATAATAATAATAATAATAATAATAATAATAAAAATAATAATCTCTTACTACATACTATCCAAGCACAATCGTATAATAAATAAAATAAATTTGCACAGTCATATAATAATAAATAAAAAAACAAATAAATTTTAAATTAAATGAATATTAAATATAAAGATAAAGATATAAAAGAAATAAATAAATATCAAGATATAAAGATAAATTTAAATATAAATATTAAAGAATTAAATAATTAAAATCAATTAGATTAAATATTAAAGGTATGAATGGACATTTGAATTGAAAATGATTGAAATGACAATTGTTATGGTTATGATGTATATTGGTATGTGTAATGTTTATGTATATGTGTATATATGTGTATTGGTATTTAGAAAAGTTGTAAAATAAAGCTATAAGTATAGGTATAGGTAAGTTAATTACAGTGTAAAATAAAAAAAAAATAATAATAATAATAATAAATATTAATAATAGTAATAATAAAATAATAATATGTTAACACATACTGTCATAATCGTATAATAAATAAAATTTATAAGTTTTTCAAAATTTTAAATAAATAAAAATCTTAAATTACTTTATTTTTAATTTAAAAAATATAAAATAAATAAAATAAATAAAATTTTCAAAATCTTAAATAAATATAAATCCATAATTTTTTAATATTCCTACTTAAATAATAATCTAAAATAAATGCCAAATCTAAATAATTTAATGTTCTACTTAAATGAAAATTTTAAAAAATTAAATTTTTAAATTATTCAAAATCTGAAATAAAAAAATCCAAAAATTTATAATATCATTCTTAAATAAAAATAGAAAATCAATAAAAATCTTAAATAATTCAAATTTTAATATGTATTTGTTAAGTACAATGTTATGCTTATTTTAATATTACATATTTTAATATTACAAGTTTTGTTTCGTTTTCTTACATATTATGTGTTTAATTTTATTTTATTTTATTTTTAAGTTTATTTAATTTAAGCATATTAACAATATAGAAATTTAAATTAATTTTTAACATTGTCTGAATAATGTAAAGTTGGAATATTGTCTAATTTAATTTTTTATTTTTTTATAAAAAAAATTCATGTTAGACATCACTATGTTACTTGACATTTCAGTTAGACTTACACCTCAAGTAACATATGGTCTAATTTAATTATAACATAAATATTTAACCCCAGTATACAACACATTATGAGAAAGATACACAATAGATCTTTAAAATGATGAGTTATTTTTAATCTATTGTTTTTTTGGAACATTTAATTAAATAATACATGAGACATTTTGTAATTGTTGTAATCTCTAAAGGAGATAATTAATTATGTTTAGTTTAGTTTTGAAATTTTGTTTACCTACAATAGTAAAGTTATGTAATTTCATGTTAAATGTTAATATTATTTTGTATTTTTTATTTCAATTTGTTACTTTATAATTTTTAAATTGTATGGACTATTATAATTTGTTTAATTTAATAAAAAATAATTTAAAATTTATAAATGTAAAATACCATAAAATAAATATGTAACAACTTTTAAAAAAGGCATAAAATGTGTGTTATTTTTTTAAATCAGAAAAGGTCAAGTATAATAATATTATTAACACTATTTATATAAGAATATTATCTTTGAAAATGAATTGAAATATAAAAGATTTATGTTTGTTAAGGGTAATGTTTTGTCTTCATGTAAATTATAACAATTTATATTTTATTTGTTTTATTTTATAACTGATATTTACTGTAATTTTTTATATTTGTTTTGATTGCTTTTTATACTGTAACATTTGTAGAGAACGATTGATTCATATTGTTTTTTTTTATATTTATGAGTTTTATTTTATTTTAGAACAAAAAAATTCATAATAATATTTTTATATTATTAGACATTATATATATATTTTTTTTTACTTTTGATAAGAAAGGTGGTGACGTAATTTAAAGTGTCATTCACCGAAATCACGTTTCTGAAGAAGAAACATACATTTTTATTTATTCAATATAATGTATTTAATTTTACTTTTAAGTTAATATTATTGATTTTACATTGATATTATAAAATTATATTGCAGGAAGTATTACACGATATATTAAATCTTCATATGATGTACTAGACGTACGTGTTTGCTAAGAGATCAATATAATTCAATTATTTTTTGGGAACATTTATTTAAATAGTACATGGGACATTTTGAAGTTATTGTAATGTTCAGTGGATAAATCTAACTCTGTTGAGATATATAATCATTTTTACTTTAGTTTATTTATGAAGTTTTGTTTACCTACATTTTAGTTTAGTTATGAAGTATCGTTTACATACATGTTAAAGTTGTGTAATTTTTATGTTAAATTTTATTACGAAATGTTATTTTGTATTCTTTATTTTTATTTTTTATTTTATAATCTTTCCATTGTATGGACTATCATACTTATTTTAATTTAATAAAAGTTAATTCAAAATTTATAAATGTCAAATACCATTAAATAAATGTAACTTTTAAAAAAGACATAAAATGTGTGTTATTTATTTAAATGAAAAAGGATCAAGTATAATAATATAATAATATTATTATCACTATTTATATAAGAACTAAGAACTATTCTTTAAAATGAATTGAAATATAAAATATTTTAATGTTATTTAACATAAAATAAGAATAATAACATGATCACATTGAATTTGACTGATCAACTTTTTCGAAAGCATGAAATACAACATTAGTTTGCCAATTCATTTTGCTTTTTTAACTCCTCAAATAGTTTATTCATTGTCTTTTTTTCAGCTCTTGCAGCGGTTCATTTATCTTATTTTTTCAGCTCCACAAATAGTTCATTCTTTCTAATTTAACAAAATATTTTTTATAATATGTTAACAAATGTACAAATAAAGTCACAAATTAAAATCAATGCTACTTTTACAAACTCTACATAAAAAAACATTAAAACTTATTACTTTTAAAATTAAGATTGTTGCACCAGTAAACATTGTTAATAATGACTTCCACTTACTACATTAAAAATTTATTTATTTGAAAATTTGAATTATTTATATTTGAAAATTATTAAATTATTTATTATAACTAATATGTAATGGTTTGTTCACACGTACAATTTATTTAATACGTTTCAAAATCTACACATTACATTATATCAAATCATTCTAAAAAATGTTAATTAAAATTAATATATACAATTTTATACTATTTTTATTATAATTATTTTATGATATTATTATTATGAAGGTTGTAGATGAAGAGAATAGTATTAAGCCTTCTCATGGTAAAGTTGTTGTATTATGAGGTGTTTTTAGGCAAATTCTATTTGTTGACACGAAGGGTTCAAGATGCGACATTGTAAAGGCAACAATAAACTTTTCTCAATTATGAAAATACTGCAAAGTTTTGGAACTTCTAGAGAATGTGAGATTAACAAGTCAGGAATCAGTTGGAAGTGTTGGGGATATCAAATAATTTGTTGATTGGATTCTAAAGATCGGTGATGGAAATATGGAGAGGACTCTCATGATAAGTTTAAACATGTGTCTTCTCTAGAAATTTTCACAAAAAAATAAATAAAAAACATTTAATACCAAAAGTAGAAAAAATTCCACGAATGAAAACAACACACCTAGACCAACCAAAATGTGGCACGTAGCACTTTTTAAAACTCACTTTTTTCTCTTTCTCATTCCGCTTTGTTTTCCTTCTCTCTCTCATTCCGTTTTCTCTATTTTTTTTCTCTCTGAAACTCTCTTTTATCTGAAACCCTAATGGCAGCCCTTCCGCCCTTGCTTATGCCCTTTTCCTTTACTCATTTTCACTATTTTGGCAACTGTGTCACTCTTACGGAACTTCTAAAGGGTTCAGTGATTCACATTTGACCCAAAAGCAATGTCTTCATAATGGAGGATTAGGGTTTCGTTCTTCTATCAACAAAGCTTAAATTGGGGTCTTATTTCGCAACTGTGTTTGCAGAACAATTTGCAGAAAAATCATAAATCACAAACAAGGTAATGTTTTTTCAAATTCAAATTTGATTTCGGATGAATTGTGATGTCTTTTTCGGACTACATATACCTCATCTTCTGGATTGATTTTGCACTGCATTTAATATCTTTTTTTTTCTGCTTCTCATTCGATTCTTAGATTTCTTTGATATTGATTTTCATCCGGTTTAATTGTTTGAAGTGTACTATTTTCATCCATTATTCTGTGCATTTCATATTGATGTTCATTCTCTTTTCGTCCTCTTCTAATTGCATTCGTCGATTTATTTCATATTCATTTGAACCTCATTCCTTCAAAGGCATCTATACATAATACAAATGTAGAGAACTCTCAGGGTAAATTTAAACACGTGTCCTCTCCACAAAATTTTGAAAAAAAAAATAAAAAACATTTAATTCCAAAAGTAGAAAAACTTCCACCAATCAGAACGTGCCACGTAGCACATTTTCAAACTCATTTTTTTTCTCTCTCATCCCGTTTGTTTTCCCCATTCTCTCTCATTTTTCTTTCTCAATCCTCTCTCTTTAAAACCCTTTTTCTCTCTTATCCCGTTTTTTTCTCAAACCCTAATCGCATCTCAATCTTTTGCCCCTTTCTCTCATTTTTTTCCTGTACTCTTTTTCACCATTTCGGCAACTGCAGAGCTGTTGTATTGAAAAACATTTTTGCCTAAAATCACCATTAGACATTTGTAGAAATGACGCCTTCTTTTGAAATTTGAAATGGAAATGACGATTTTTTTTACTATATATATACGGTGTTGTATAGATCAACTTTTTCATTTTTGTTCGGTTTTCTTCTTTTCATTCTCCATGGAACATGTAATCTTTTATATCTTTGTTCATCTCAATCTCACATTTCTGGTGTGTTTTTTTATATTTTTTTGTACTCTGTTTGTTACGTTTTTGTATTTTTTGGGATTTTCTTATTAAAGTTGTTTGCTTTTATCTTTTCGACCGATACTCTTGATCTATTTTATGGTTTGTTTTCTCCAATCTTTTTAACATTCTTTGTTTTCTGTTCAAAGTTTCAGGTTTTAAAATTTCTTGCTTTTCTAGGTTTTTCTAATTGAAGTTTCTAATGGAGTTTTGTATTGTTTTATGTTCAACATTTTAGCTCATCCTTAATCTCCATTTTTTATTTCTGTTCGAGCTATTTCAAGTCATCTTTTATTTCTTCGTTTTTCTTCTTTTCATTGTCCATGATTCAGGTAATTTATTCTATCCTTTGTTCATCTCCTTCTCACATTTCTGTTGTGTTTTGATATTTTTTGTCTATTATCTTTTTGAACGATACTCTTTATCTGTTTTATGGTTTGTTTTCTCCACTATTTTTGACATTCTTCGTTTTCTGTTAAAAGTTCCAGGCTTTTCTGTTTAAAGTTACTGCTTTTCTAGGTTTTTCCGATCGAAGTTTCTGATGGAGTTTTGTATTGTCTTTTATCTTTTTCGCGGATGCTGTTTATTGGTTTGTTTTCTCCTTCTCACATTTCAATGTAATATGTTATATAATTATATTTTTTTTATTTTAAATTTTAAATTGTAGTTGACCTAATTTTTTGTGTCCAACTCCACATAATTTGTACTGAATTATAGTGAACTATACTGATTTTTACAATGTATACAATGTTGGTTTTCTTCATAAAATTTTTAGTAACTACTCGATAGTATGTTTTTGTTAATACAGTAAAACAAATATTCACTTAAACCATAATTTAAATTTAAATCATAAATCAAGATTTTCAAACCATAACACGTGAAGTTAATTAATTTGATTTAATATGAATGTATAAACAGATATCATGGAATAGAGTAAAGACTGCCAAATAATAAGAAAGTTAATCTCTTTGATTTTCTTTCCATTTGATTTTATGAACACATTATAAATTATAATATTGGCAAATTAATCAAAAAAATAAAATATTAATGGTAATTAAAGTTAAAAATATGAAATAAATATAAAATTTTAAATTATTTTATTTCCTACTTAACTAAAAATCTAAGCTAAATAAAATTTATAAGTTTTTAAAATCCTAAATAAATATAAGTCCCAAAAATTTAATGTCATTGTTAAATAAAAATTGAAAATTAATAAAAAAATTAAATTATATAATGTCATTTTTAAATAAAAATCTAAATTAATTAAATTTCAAAATTCTAAATATATCCACATTCTAAATTATTTAATTTCTCTTGGATAAAAATATAAAATTAATAAGATTTCTAAGTTTTTCAAAATTTTAAACAAATACGAATCCTAAATTATTTTATTTTCTACTTAAATAATAATTTAAAAAAAAAAAAAAAATTTGTAAATAAAATTTTCTACTTAATTTAATTTTTTCAAGTTTATTTTATTTAAGCATATTAGCAGATATTATTTCCAATTCGAGGATTATTATTGTTATTAATAATCTTCAAATATTTAACTTTTCATATTTTCAATTTTTACAATTTTCTGACTTCTTCTACACACTTATAACTCTAATATTATTATTATTACCAATAATTTTTAAATATTTAATTTTTTTAGATTTTCAAATTTTAAAATTTCAACAACATTAATAACATTAATTACCTTTGTGGTTGATATCTTATTTTTCTGACTTCTTCTCCTACACACTATTTCCAATTCCAAGATTATTATTATTATTATTACAAATGTTCAAATATTTAATTTTTCAAAATTTCAAATTTTAAAATTTTAACAACATTAATTACCTTTCTTATTCATATAAAATGTCCAAGATTACTATTATATAGCATTTCATTCAAATTCTTAAATAAATACAAAAATTAAATGATTTAATGTTTTACACAAATAAAAGTTATTTTAGTTTATAAAAGTTAATTGAAAATTTATAAATATCAAATATCATTAAATAAATGAAGTTTTCAGTCATTTAGATTTTTCAACTCATGAATAGTTTACTAATTAGGGTTTCCCTATACTTCTTTGATTATGTTTTTTTCAGCTCCATGTGAAGTGATCTTCTACACCATAAGACTTTTATATAATGTAAATTCATTTTCTTCGTAAATATCTTATAGGAACATAATATTAGATAATTATTTATATAATGTAAATTTGTTCAAATTATTTTTTTCTATTGTAATGTATTTGTTATGGCAAAAAGTTATTCATTCCTTTTTATTTATAATTAATTTGTGGACAACTAATCTATGTAGCATAGACACTGACACGGGAACATGTGGACACGGGGACACAGATCTATATATTATATAATTATGAATTATATAAATTGACAATAAAGATTTATGTGTACAAGTATTAATTTATATGACAAAATGTGACTTCATAATTTAATATGATTTTCGCCTACAATATGTTTATGGAAGAAACACACATTTTTACTACATGTACTTGGTAGAATATAATGAATTAATTTTTTAATTGCAATAATTATTGAGAGATTTTTGCATAATAACTTAGCATGAAGTTGGTGGACAGTACTTCATTTTCTTCGTAAATATCTTATGAGAATATAATATTAGATAAGTTTTTATATAATGTAAATTTGTTCAAATTATTTTTTTCTATTGTAATGTATTTGTTATGGCAAAAACTTATTCATTCCTTTTTATTTATAATTAATTTGTGGACTACTAATATATGTAGCATAGACACTGACACGGGGATACGGGGACATAGATCTATATATTATATAATTATGAATTACATAAATTGACAATAAAGATTTATGTGCACAAGTACTGATTTATATGAGAAAATGTGACTTCATAATTTAATATAATTTTCGTCTACAATATGTTTATGGAAGAAACACACATTTTTTATTACTTTTACTATAACTATACTTGGTATAATATAATGAATTAATTTTTTAATTGTAATAATTATTTTGAGAGATTTTTGCATATTAACTTAGCATGAAGTTGGTGAACAATACTTCATTTTCTTCGTAAATATCTTACGGGAACATAATATTAGATAATTATTTATATAATGTAAATTTGTTCAAATTATTTTTTTCTATTATAATGTATTTGTTATGGAAAAAATTTATTCATTCCTTTTTATTTATAATTAATTTGTGGACTACTAATCTGTGTAGCATAGATACTGACACGGGGACACGGGGACACGGGGACACGGGGACACGAATCTATATATTATATAATTATGAATTATATAAATTGACAATAAAGATTTATGTGCACAAGTATTAATTTATATGACAAATGTGACTTCATAATTTAATATAATTTTCGCCTTCAATATGTTTATGGAAGAAACACACATTTCTTATTACTTTTACTATAACTATACTTGGTATAATATAATGAATTAATTTTTTAATTGCAATAATTATTCTGAGAGATTTTTGCATATTAACTTAACATGAAGTTGGTGAACAGTACTTCATTTTCTTCGTAAATATCTTATGTGAACATAATATTAGATAATTCTTTATATAATGTAACTTTGTTCAAATTATTTTTTTCTATTGTAATGTATTTGTTATGACAAAAAATTTATTCATTCCTTTTTATTTATAATTAATTTGTGGACTACTAATCTATGTAACATAGACACTGACACGGGGACACGTATCTATATATTATACAATTATGAATTATATAAATTGACAATAAAGATTTATGTGCACAAGTATTAATTTATATGACAAATGTGACTTCATAATTTAATATAATTTTCGCCTTCAATATGTTTATGGAAGAAACACACATTTCTTATTACTTTTACTATAACTATACTTGGTATAATATAATGAATTAAATTTTTAATTGCAATAATTATTCTGAGAGATTTTTGCATATTAACTTAGCATGAAGTTGGTGAACAGTACTTCATTTTCTTCGTAAATATTCATTCCTTTTTATTTATAATTAATTTGTGGACTACTAATCTATGTAGCATAGACACTGACACGGGGACACGTATCTATATATTATATAATTATGAATTATATAAATTGACAAAAAAGATTTATGTGCACAAGTATTAATTTATATGACAAAATTTGACTTCATAATTTAATATGATTTTCGCCTACAATATGTTTATGGAAGAAACACATATTTTTTTATTACTTTTACTATAAATGTACTTGGTATAATATAATAAATAAATTTTTTAATTGCAATAATTATTCTGAGAAATTTTTGCATATTAACTTAGCATGAAGTTGGTGAACAGTACTTCATTTTCTTCGTAAATATCTTATGAGAACATAATATTAGATAATTACTTATATAATGTAAATTTGTTCAAATTATTTTTTTGTATTGAAATGTATTTGTTATGGCAAATATTTATTCATTCATTTTTATTTATAATTAATTTGTGGACTACTAATCTATGTAGCATAGACACTGACACGGGGACAATGATCTATATATTATATGATTATGAATTATATAAATTGACAATAAAGATTTATGTGCACAAATATTAATTTATATGACAAAATGGGACTTCATAATTTAATATAATTTTCGCCTACAATATGTTTATGGAATAAACACACATTTTTTATTACTTTTACTATAAATGTACTTGGTATAATATAATGAATTATTTTTTTAATTGCAAGAATTATTCTGAAAGATTTTTGCATATTAACTTAGCATGAAGTTGGTGAACAGTACTTCATCTTCTTCGTAAATATCTTATGGGAACATAATATTAGATAATTATTTATATAATGTAAATTTGTTCAAATTATTTTTTTCTATCCTAATGTATTTGTTATGGCAAAAATTTATTCATTCCTTTTTATTTATAATTAATTTGTGGACTACTAATCTATGTAGCGTAGACACTGACACGGAGACTCGGGGACACGTAGACACGGGGACACGGGGGACACAAATCTATATATTATATAATTATGAATTATGTAAATTGAAAATAAAGATTTATATGCACAAGTATTAATTTATATGACAAAATGTGACTTCATAATTTAATATGATTTTCGCCTACAATATGTTTCTCGAAAAAACACACATTTTTTTATTACTTTTACTATAATTGTACTTGATATAATATAATGAATTAATTTTTTAATTGCAGTAATTATTCTGAGAGATTTTTGCATATTAACTTAGCATGAAGTTGGTGAAGAGTACTTCATCTTCTTCGTAAATACTATATGGGAACATAATGTTAGATAATTATTTATATAATGTAAATTTTTTCAAATTATTTTTTTCTATTGTAATGTATTTGTTATTGCAAAAATTTAGTCATTCCTTTTTATTTATAATTAATTTGTGGACTACTAATCTATGTAGCATAGACACTGACACGGGAACACGAATCTATATATTATATAATTATGAATTATATAAATTGACAAAAAAGATTTATGTGCACAAGTATTAATTTATATGTCAAAATGTGACTTCATAATTTAATATGATTTTCGCCAACAATATGTTTCTGGAAGAAACACACATTTTTTTTTATTACTTTTACTAGACTGTACTTGGTATAATGTAATGAATTAATTTTTTAATTGCAATAATTATTCTAAGAATTTTTTGCATATTAACTTAGCATGAAGTTGGTGAACAGTACTTCATTTTCTTCGTAAATATCTTATGAGAACATAATATTAGATAATTATTTATATAATGTAAATTTGTTCAAAATATTTTTTTCTATTGTAATGTATTTGTTATGGCAAAAATTTATTCATTCCTTTTTATTTATAATTAATTTGTGGACTACTAATCTTTGTAGCATAGACACTGACACGGGGACACGGGACACAGGGACACGGGGACACGGGGACACAGATCTATATATTATATAATTATGAATTATATAAATTGACAATAAAGATTTATGTGCACAACTATTAATTTATATGACAAAATGTGATTTTGTAATTTAATATGATTTTCGCCTACAATATGTTTATGGAAGAAACACACATTTTTTTATTACTTTTACTATAATTGTACTTGGTATAATATAATGAATTAATTTTTTAATTGCAAGAATTATTCTTAAAGATTTTTGCATATTAACTTAGCATGAAGTTGGTGAACAGTACTTCATCTTCTTCGTAAATATCTTATGGAAACATAATATTAGATAATTATTTATATAATGTAAATTTATTCAAATTATTTTTTTTTCCTATTGTAATGTATTTGTTAAATTTATTCATTCATTTTTATTTATAATTAATTTGTGGACTACTAATCTATGTAGCATAGACACTGACATAGGGACTCGGGGACACGGGGACACAGGGACACGAATCTATATATTATATAATTATGAATTATATAAATTGACAATAAAGATTTATGTGCACAAGTATTAATTTATATGACAAAATGTGACTTCATAATTTAATATGATTTTCGCCTACAATATGTTTATGGAAGAAACACACATTTTTACTACATGTACTTGGTAGAATATAATGAATTAATTTTTTAATTGCAATAATTATTCTTAGAAATTTTTGCATATTAACTTAACATGAAGTTGATGAACAGTACTTCATTTTCTTCGTAAATACTATATGGGAACATAATATTAGATAATTATTTATATAATGTAAATTTGTTCAAATTATTTTTTTTCTATTGTAATGTATTTGTTATGGCAAAAATTTAGTCATTCCTTTTTATTTATAATTAATTTGTGGACTACTAATCTTTGTAGCATAGACACTGACACGGGGACACGGGACACAGGGACACGGGGATACAGGGACACGGGGACACAAATCTATATATTATTAATTATGAATTATATGGTTCTTTGTTTACAAAAACAAGCAACATAATCATCAAAAGTCCATAGAACTTTTGCTAATTAAATTTATTGTATCATATTATTTTATATTATTTGTTTCATAACTATTAACTTCAGTAGTACATTTCTTTAAACTACTGAGACAAAAACCTATGACAGGTACAAAATCATTTTTATTCATTTTCAATATTTACATAATTCTATTAATTGGCCATTCTTTTATTGACATTTCTCTTTTATTTATTATTTTTTGCAATGATGCAATTAACATCAGATGCGAAATGAGATGTGTTGACATTGAATACAATATTGATCAACCCTCATATTATAACACCTAAAGAAAAGCAACTATGTAGTCCATTTGTATTATTTTTAGTATGTTTTGTTCTCTTACTGAGTATATTTTCTGTTATAAAGCTTTGAATTTAAAAATACATCTTACTTCTTTTGTTATCGAATTTATTTACATTTCCCATGAAATT
Source organism: Phaseolus vulgaris (assembly GCF_051622355.1). NCBI lineage: Eukaryota > Viridiplantae > Streptophyta > Magnoliopsida > Fabales > Fabaceae > Phaseolus > Phaseolus vulgaris. The sequence goes on from NC_143505.1 coordinate 47,182,135, forward strand.
ATTGTTGTCTTAATTGAGCCTTAAATACACTTGGGCACAAGTAATGAAGTTCATATTTATTCTATAATACTATTTCCTATAATTAATGAGATATTGCATTATGTTACAATTTATTATGTCAAAAGTCTTTATTTAATAATATGAAAACATAATACAGTGACTTACATTATTATGCATACATGTAGGTGTATACATTTAAGTTACGGCTTGCTGTTTTTGAAACGATGTGTTTACCATTTTCTATGTGGTTAACATCTATAAGACAGCTACATGAATTTGTGACTTATAAAATTATGAATATATGACTACCTCATGGATATTGTATCTAAAAGATTATGTATGCTTTATATTTTGCAGCTACAAAACACCCTTTGCCAATTTGATGAACAAGAAAATGCTCAGGCTACAAAACACCCCTTGCCAATTTCAAAAAGAAAACGCTGAAGCACATTTATTCACAACAAAACTTTACTATTTATGGAAACCTGTATTCCCTTTTAAATTTGAAAAAACATCTATCTAAATATATTTATACATTGCTATGGCAATAAATATAATACACTGAATCAATTTTTTATTTTTGTTTTTTTATGTATTCTTAATTGTTTATTAATAATTGAACAATTGATCGATTTGATTTTTCTTATTTCTTTACTAATTCAATAATTAATGTAATTTTGATTTATAATTTTAATTTATTCTAAAATAATTTTTAATTTTAATATATAGATTTATTATTATAATATTTTTATTTAAATAATAAATATTATAAATATTCCAGTGCATTGCACGGGTCCATATATTACCAAGGGAACATAACTGATGACGAAGAGATTATCTTCGCGGAACCCCACACCGCTATTTGCTTCGTGGACCACCGTGACGTTAGAAGTGACGCACTTAAAAATACAAAATTGCATGTGTTTGTCATCTTTGAAAGTTGTAAAATGATAATAGAAATATAGTGTTCCACCTTAATATAGGTAGAAGATAGGTAAATTAAATTGTATATTAAACTATTTATTTCCATGTTTTTTAAAACAACAGGAGCAAGATTTTGTGGAATAAAAAACCCTGTCATTAGACCAACCTTGTGGCATGTACTGTTTTAAGTTTTAACTCAAAATCGAACTTATTATTAATAGTAGTTGTGTTATGCCTAACAGAACTGCATATTTCCCTTGAAGGAAAAGGTCAAAAACGCGGCAAAATGACGGCTAAAGAAGCCGCACCCAAACTTTGAAACACCAGAAAATTCATTGCTCTTTCCTACTTGTGACCACTGTTTTGCTTGTTCCCCAAGTCAATAGGGATCTATATAAAGCAACCCTATCTATGTTCACTCTTCACAACAACAACCTTTAATTCTATTGATTCTTAGAATTCTAATTAATTGGCCATGGCAACTCCAGGAGGGTATGGTTTAGCTGAAGCATACGTAACGAGGAAGCTGTACAAGGAAAAACTGAAAAAGAGAGCACAAGAAGAAGATGAACAGAAAAAAACCAACATGATGAAGATTTCTTCAAAGGAAAGGGATTGCGAGAACAAAACATCAAGTGGGTGTTTCTCATGGGTCTGCAAACACCACCAGAGTAAAAACTCTCGGATATCAGATTACAACCACGCTCAATCTGCCAATTCCTGATTGATTTTGAGCTTGTTTTCCATTGCTTCTAACTTCTATGCTTTTATGTACTCATTAAGATTACTTTGGTTCTTTCAATTTTTTCATGATAAGTGTGATGTATTCTACAGTTATTTCTACTGTGAAATGAAATGTTTGGGTATCAATGTAAAAAAATATGATGTTTTATGACCAGATCAAGAAAAATATTTAAGAATTGTCGATGCAATGAATCTTACACTTCCTTTGGTTTGAAAGAGAAGAATTATGGGTTATTTGCACAAGTAGATGTTTGAAAGAAAAAAAAAATTAAAAAAAGAGAAAGATGAGAGATTTTCTCCCCGATAAGAAAAAATTTATATTAAAATTATACATAACTGAGTGCTTCTAAAATAATAGATGTTTTTAAGTGTTTTTTTTAATTATAATCGCATAATCAATTTTTATTATAGTAATGTAATAAATGTTTAAAAAATAATAAATACAACTATTGATATTAATAAATCACTAAATCATATAGGTCTGGTTTGAAAAAAGGAAACTCTTAAATGTGTAAATAAATTAGTGTTGAATTATTTTAACTTATTTAGTGGTCTCAAGTTCGAATTAAATACTGTCATTATTAGACTTAAATATAATATCGGTGGAAATTACTTTATGATCTCTAAAATAGACACAGATACACTATAAATCCATCAAATTTACTGCTTAGAGATTAAAAGTTGTTTTTAAAAATTATTTAATTCTTTTAAATCAGTATCTAAGGATTAGAGACATTTTCTTAAAATTAAAAGACTACTATAAACTATTTTAAATTAAAAAAATAAAAATAAAAATTACTTTAAATTCGAGGAACTAAAGTCGTACAAAGAGGAGTTCATTAGTCCATTCTTTCCACTAAAAGAACAAACAAAAGAATGCCCAAAAGATGAAAAAAAAATGGTGCACTGATTAAATTTCGCGGAACCACGTAAATCTTTTTCGTGGGCCACAATTTACGTCAGCAATGACATACACCTATATAGAAACAAAAGTATAAAATGGTGTAGTACAAATTTTCCTTAAAGGGTGTAATAAAAAATATTAAAAAAGAGTATTGGTATTTTGACCCCTTCACTCTTCACTTATATACAAATTAAAAATTTATAAATTATTCTTTTATTGTAATATATATTTATATTTATTTTATTATGATAATAAAATATTTTCTTATAAATAATAATTTTCAAAAAGATAAAAATGGGTTTAATTATTCTTTTAATTTTTATATTAAAGATAAAAAACAATTTCATTCCCAAAATATTAAAATATTTAATTTGGTTTCAATTTTTTTAAACAATTTAATATGATTTTTTAATATTATCAACAATTTCCAAAAGGTAAGAAAATAGGGGTAAGGTGTGGGTCCCTCTCTACCCGACCCCTGCCAGACTTAGAAATTGTTGACTTGAGAGTGGACCACTTTTTCACCCTTTTTGCTTCTTCCCCAAGCCAATACACGTCTATATAAACCAACCCCATCTTTCTTCCCATTTCAAACAAACCTTGAATACTTCAGTATAATTTCTTTTGATTGGGCATGGCAACCCCAGGGTTTGGTCTCCCTGAAGCATACGTGACTACAAAGTTTTACAAGGAAAAGATGAAAAAGAGTGCACAAGAAAATGAAGAGAAAAGAACCCAACTCATGAAGATTTCTACAATCGAAAGGGGTTCCAAAATCGATAGGGGTTCCAAAGGTAAAACACCAAGTTGGTGTTTCTCATGGGTCTCCAAACACCATCATAAAAAAGTTTCCCCAATTTCAGATTGCAACCACACCCAACCTGCCATTTCATAATTCATGATGATGTTGGGATTTTCTATTTGGTTTTCTACTTTTAAGTACTAGGTTCTTTCAATTCTTGATACTACCCTAAACTCTATACTACTTGCTTTTTTTTTTTATTCTTTTCACTTTTGTCATTATTAAGTATAATTATTTGTACCCAATTATGAAATGAGATGAGCTTGTTGTGTCTCTGGGATCATTGTACTGCAAAAATGTTATTTTACTAATGTTGTGATCATCCTCTGTTTTATCAGAATGGCGAGAGTTATTTAAGAATGTGAGTAAAACAAATCATTATCTAGTTAAAGAAACATGTTTCTATTGGTTGACAACAAAACGGACCACCAGAACACCAATTAGATGCACGAAATACCCTCCTTTAAACAATAGCTCACACAACCAACTCTCACAACAATTTATACCACCAAAATTCTAAGAACTAAAAACAAACGAAAGCTCACTGGAGGAATCTCTTAGGTTACACATTGCAAAAACTTAGAACAACAAAAGCAAGGACAAAAACATATTTGACCCACTATTTACGTGTCTTTCTTTACTTTCTTTCTACCTCAGAAGGATATCAACAGTGAAGTATCTCACAAATTTATGCTCACATTTCTCAACACATTCGTGGATCCAAACTTTCTTCATCCCACATTTCTGTCTTCACTAACAGTAAATTAGTAGATCCGAACATAGCATAAGAGTTCAAACCCTATATAACTAGTCTAGGGTAACTAAAAATCACGAAGTTCCTTCACTGAATCTTGTTAATGTAAATTATAGGGAAGAAAAGTGAGACTGAGGATTTAAATTCTGCATCAAACTTGTTTCAAATATTCAAATTGATGAGGTGAATCTATGTAGCACAAACACTGATACGATACGGATACGGACACGAAAATACGTATAATATCTAAAATGTAGGACACAGATACACTATAATTATGAATTATATAAATTGACAATAAAGATTTATGTGCACAAGTATCTTCCAGATTATTTTTTGGAACAGAAAAATGTTTTTTATTATTGGTTCAAAAAGATTTGTTTCTTAATTTTATAATCATAATAAAAATTTATACAATAAATTTGAGTTTTTAAAAAATTAATGTATTTTTCCTTTTTAAAATTGTGTTAGAAATGTACTAGAATTGTTAGAAATCCAACAAATACTTTTTAAATTAGACACTTCACAGATACGTGTCCTACAAGTGTCATACGAGTGTCGGTGTCCGATACAAATATCCGACACCGACACGCCATTTAAGAGGAGTGTCCGAGCTTCATAGATGTGGATGCAAATTTTGTTTTGTTGTAAATGCTCTTCCGCAAGACAATATATTCCTAAAACTTTTAAGGGATATCAAGTGGTACTGGATTGGTCTTCACATGAGTTTGAGAGATAAGATTGATTTTCATATTTAAAAATTTGCTAATTTCTTTTATGTTCGTGTGAAATATATTTTCAATACCTTTCTGTCACAATTATTTTCATTAATATTTTATTGTCCCATCTTTTATAGTAATTCCAAGATTACTTAAGTTGTGGAATCATATAATTGTGTTAGACATTCTTCAAAGTTTATATATAGATCTCCTTTTCTTTAATTTGTACTTTCCTAGAACTCTTATTTTCTTATTTTGAATTTTGTGTAATAAATTCTTAAAAGCGATTATATGTCACCCTTTTAAGATATTGATCATGGAGTAGTCATTGATACTAAAATTTAGAATTTAACAGGTTAAAATGTTAAATACATACCGTTTCAAAATATAATATAAGATTGCATCTTTCTGTACCAAATTACAACCATAACCATTTTGAGACTTTTCCCTCTCTATTTAACAAAAGCAAACATTATTATTAATCCTTATGCTCTTTGGTAAACAGAAGCAAACATTATAATTAATCGAGTTAAATTTAATCTTAATATTAATATGTATACATAACTTTTTATGCACCATATATTTTCTACTAGAATTAATGAACTGAAATTTGAAATTTTAAAGTAATTTGAAACAATATTATATTAATTTATTTACTAACTTCATCGAATATGTAATGCATAATATACATATACACGGTGATATTAATAAAATTGATTTGAACACAGTTGCTAACATGATAAAGATTACAAGACTCATCCCACATGACACCACCATCTTGTATTGATCCTATAGAAGTCATCACGAGATGAATGTATATAAGATTAGCCATGACACCATTTTTCATCTCTTACAATATAACTGGGACATATAATTGGAAGATATTTCTATAATGTTTTCACTCTAAATTATAACATGGTAAAGAATATAGAAGACTGTTAACTAAAAAATATTTAGTAGGGTTAAGATGAGAAAAATCATTTATTACCTATATTAGATTATTATATTATACTATGTTTTGTTATTTTGTTTTCTTGATTTTATATATGGGATCTCTATGTGTAAGCAATATAAGTTGTGTTAAGAATATACATAAGAACTTTGTTTTATAATAAAATTATTTTATTTTATTCTTGTGATTATTGAGCTAACCTAACAATTAGAACCATCTATATGAACAAGAGAGATTTTGCGTTCAAAACAACATTAATAAGAAAATATAAGAATAAGATTGACATAAATCACTTTTATTTATTGGAAGATCTATGCATAGAGATTGTTCACAATATATTCAATATATCTACCATGTGGGAGAGGTTGGAATGTGGGAGGAGTCAGAGTGGCAGTGGAATTTAAGGTGGAGACGCAACAGATTTGAGTGGGAGGTCCCCCTCGTAACCGAGCTTGGTATGCTCATTTCCAGGGTCACTATGAAAAAGGATGAACATGATAAGCAAGTATGGAGGAGGGACGAATCAGGGAACTTTACAGTGAAGTCTGCATATAAATGCCTTGAAGAGCCCGACGGAGGAACACAAATATCGCCATTTGGCTATCTATGGAAGACAAAGGCATTTCCTAATGTGCTGATCACTGCGTGGAGAGTGCTCTTGGGTAGACTACCAACAAGGGAGTGTTTGAGCAAGAGAGGGGTGACGGTGAACACCACAGAATGTGCCCTTTGCCAGACCAAGGAGGAAACGTGTCAGCACCTCTTTATAGAATGCAAGTATGCAGTGCGGGTGTGGGACTTATGCTTTAGATGGGTCGGTATATGGTCTGCCCAACACAACAATCTTAGGACCAATTTTGAAGGTTTTTCCCTCCCTCAACACTCCTATAAACAAAACCTGGTATGGAAAGGTGTGTGGGCAACCGTAGTCCGATGTCTATGGGAACATAGAAACTCCATTGTCTTCAATCAAAGAGTTGTAGATGTAGAAGAAGTTTTTCACAATGCCCAACTTAAATCGTGGTTATGGTTGAAGCACAAGGAAAATAATTTTTGTTACTCCTATGCAGAATGGGTTATGAACCCGCTGACATGCATTTGCAGTATCAAATAACAAGGGGAGGCATATAGCAGGCTAGACGGGCTAATGGTGGTGCTGCTGAAAAGAAGGAGGGTCAGGACCGGTTAATAGCCACTATGGTCAGAGAAAGGAAGTGAAATGGGTACTGTAGGTCTCTGAAGTAGCAAATCTGGAGAGGATGATACTACAGTCGGTGATCATCGAAGGTATGCAAGTCAACATGATCGCCGATCGGTGAAGTGGTGCTTTACATAGGGTAACTTGATTGCCGATCGGTGAAGTGGCATGACCCATTTGTATGCAGTCGGTGATCGCCGATTGTGCAAAGCTCAACATGATCGCCGGTAATTGAAACGACGATTTCAACATGATCGCCGGTTGATGAAGCGGCACTCTCCATTTTTGTGCAGACGGCGATCGTAGATGGCAACGCTCAACATGATTGCCGGTTATAAAAAACGGCGATGGTCAATATGATCACCGATCGAGGAAGCGGCGTTCCCCATATGTGAGTAGTCGGTAGTCGCCGTAGCTACTTGAAACGGCATGCTCCATATGTATGTAGTCGGTGGTCGACAAAATTATACAAGGTTAACAGAATCATCGCTTGATGAAACGGCGATCTCAATGTGTGCGTAGGCGGTGGTTGTCGAAATGATGCAAAGGCTAACATGATCGCCGATCGGTGGTCGTCGAAGTTATGCACAGATAATCGCTGGTCGAGGAAGTGGCATGCTCTTTATGGACGTAGTCGGTGGTCGCCAGAGGCAATGTGCATGGGTAACTCGTTGCGTGGCGAGGTGAATGTAGAGGGCATCGGTTGTGGGCGTCTCAAGTTGTAAGTTGCTTAAGGTACTCTGGTAATGCCTGCAAGCTTAAAGACTTCATAACAGACTGGAGTTTCAGGTGTCTTATTCAAAGCACAAGAAGTTAAGCAGGTTCCCTATCCGTATCCACTGTTTCTGGATGAGCAGCTGCGTGGTTGGTGTGCGGTAGTTACAGGGGACTGTTGAGTATAGAGCCTGCGGTGGAGAACGGGTGTTACTCAACACCGTTAACTTAGCGTATCTTTTCTGGCGTGGAGGGAGCTGGTGGTTTTATAGAGTGCTGATATGGTGTGCTGTGGAGGTTTTCGTGGTCTTCTATAAGGGTTAAGTTTGGTTCTGTCTTAGGTGGTGAGTGAGGGTCTTTTGTGGTGTTTTTGTCTGTTGGGGTAAATGGGTAAACCATAAATTTGAGGTTGGCTCTTTTATGTCTAGCAGAATCTGTTTAGCTTATGCGTACAGTCTAGACTTTAAGGTCTGATGTATACGGGTTGGGACACCCCTAAAATATCTCTTTTAATTTTTATTAATTCGTTGCTGATAAAAAAAAAAATCTACCATACACATTAAGCTCTCTTTAAATAGAATCTAGGAACGAAATAATAGAAAATCGTTAAAGTAAGCTTAAATAACAATTAATACATTTATTAGATTATCAATCTAAACTTAACAGTACTACACTTCTCCTAATAAACAACCTTTTTTACTATTCACCAAATGCATGATTTTGAGAGTCAAGCATTACAATTCCCCACCTTAACTCCAACTATTCACCAAATGCATGATTTGAGAGTCAAGCATTACAATTTCCCACCTTAACTCTAAATCATGGACGAACTTCCCATCACTTTCCTTTATCCTCAAATGAAAAAATAATCTACTCCAAACACCATTTGAATCTAGATATTAGAAAGGGCTTTGTAAAAACATTTGCAGAATTCTTTTTCGAAGTTACCTTCATGATCCTGACCACCCTAGACTTAATGATGTATTTAACAAAGTGTAGTCTAACATCTATGTATTTGGTCCTCTTGTGGTAAATATGATAATCAGCTAGATGGATGACACTTTGACGATCGTAGTGTATAATTAGACACTCGTGCTCAATATCTAACTCTGTTATCATCCCCTTCACCCCTTTTGTGAGAGTGATATACTCAACTTGGGTAGTAGATAAATGAAAATAAATAAATTACAAGAGCATAGTCCATATCTCAAACCCTTCTATAACATCTCTTTTATGGGTGGATAATCTATACACTAGACGAGATGATACATTTTCTTTCACACATCTCATCACCCATTTTAAAAGAGTCATAATGAACACATTCAAGATTTTCGTGAACTTACTAAGATAAATATAAGTAGAATTGAAGGGAATGAGGGTGAAAAATTTTGAACTTAAGATTATGCCAAATCTTAAGAGATCCTAGGATAAGCAGTTTAAGAAGTGTTAACACAGAGAACTTATAAAAAAGTGCTGAAAATTTGATAGAAATTCACTAATTCAATCAAAGCTGAAAATGACTTACATGACTCTCTTATTTATAGGAGAATAAACTTTTTTTTATCAGAAAAAAATAAAAAATTAAATGAAACACTTCAAGGATATTTTAACCCTTGCAATCCTAACCATCTTGCTACTAAAACCAGAAACATAATTAACAAATGAAGCCTAATTTACTACATAATTATACATAATTATGCAGCATAAAAGCACCCTACAATACCAAGCTTCATTTACGTTGAATGTAGTTTCGCACCCCAAAACCAACACCTAAGTTGCATTGTATACATCTGCATAAATAAACTAAAAATCTGCATAAAAAGCTTGGTCGTATAGCAAAGGAACAACCAGCTTTAGATGCCAACCTCATTACCAAGCTAGTCTAGCTGCAACACTTGAACACCACATACCAACCTTACCTGACTTAACATTTCAAAGTGTTAGATCCGAGAAAAACTAAACACCAAAAGAACCACTACATAAAGACCTTCCTCGCTTCTGCACCTACATAATTAGAGAAAACCCCTGGGTGCACATGCTGCCCCATATAAAAAAATGATATGACCAATTAAAGAAAATGATGGATATTATCATTTGGCAGTTCACCATCCACAACTTACCATCTCTTCTGAAGGCTTGAATAAGAAGCATATGCCTCAACCAACACATATAAACAGTACCCGAACTATCTGCATATGGCAATTCAATCATCCAGTACCAGAATTATCTGCATCAGTGCATCACACCAACACATATATGCAGGAAAAATTGTGACAGCCTTAAACTACCAGCTACCAAGGGCTGCACGTCTCTGGAGCCAATGCTCAGATATGATAGTTTTTCTAGAACAAGCAGCATCTACCAGTATAACAGCAGCTACCAAACATTCAGCACCAACACAAGCCACGGTCATACAGATACAATCCACCTTCAATACCTCCATCCCATTCCCACACTCCAAGCATCCAAACCCAACCATCACAGGAGAGCATAGGTTCAAATCAGATTTACAAGCCCACATCTAACTGCGTCAAGCTAACAGACTTTCACCATACTAGTATCCTGAGTACATAACAAGGATCAGCTACTCCAAAGCTCCTGCTAAAATTACAAGATGCACCCCTGAAGTTTATAGGAGAATAAACTTGAAAAGCAAGCTTCCCAACTACCACAATCTAGCATCATGTACTTTGCGGAAGGAATAAAATGGGTCATTTCAGTAAATAGATCAACTACCACAAAAATAAAATCATATCTCCTAGGTGTTATGGGAATTCCTAAAATAAAATTCATGCTAATATCTTCCCAAAGGGCGTTATGTATTGGAAGGGGAGCATAGAGTTCACGAGGCATGATCTTAGATTTAGCTTGTAAACAAGCTATACACTTGGAACAATGCCTTTGAATATCTACTCTTATGTATGGCTAATAAAGTTTAGATTTCAAAATGGATAGAGTCTTGTCTACTCCATGATGGCCCATGGACTTCGTTCATGATTCTCTTGGATAAGAAGCTTTCTAATGGATCCCTAGGGTATACAAAGTTTTCCTTTCTTAAAAACATACCTCTCAGAAAGGTAGAACCCATCAAAAGGCTTCTTTAGACACAACATAAATATGGATGCAAAAATGTTCATCTTGTTCTTGAAATTCCATTATGTTATCAAACCCTAGAATTTGTGAGCCTAAAGGGTTGATTAGTATATGACGCCTAAACAATGCATCAACTAGCCATTACTAGTTTCTTTCTTGTGTTTAATAACATAAGGGAATTGTTCTAAATATTCTACCAATTTTTTATGCCTCTTGTTTAACTTACCTTGCCCTCTTATATACTTAAGTGATTCATGATCAGAGTGTATGACAAATTCTTTAGTCACTAAGTAGTGCTCCCATGTTTTGAGAGCATAAACCTCTTTATCACAGGTTGGATAATTTAAGGAAGCTCTCATAACTTTTTCACTAAAATAAGAAATAGGGTGTCCACCTTGAATTAACACATCACCTACGCCTACATTGGAAGCATCACACTTTAGCTCAAAAGTTTTGAACAAATCAAGTAGAGTTAGAATGAATGCATGAGTTAATTTATGTTTAAGAATTTCAAATGATTTTTCTTAGTTGTTACCCTAATTAAAAATCACATCCTTTTTAACAAGCTCATTGTGTTGTTATAGTAGATAAGTCTTTTACAAATCTTCTATAAAATCTTGCTAAACCATGAAAACTACGGACCTCTCCTACTGCTTTTGGGTTGGGCCATTATGGAATAGTCTTTATTTTCTCAGGGTCCACATGAACACTATCTTTCCCAACCATGAAATCTAGGAAGATGACATTTTCTCGACAAAAGATGCATTTCTCAAAATTAGCAAAGAGGTGATGTTCCTTGAGGATAATTAAAACATGTCTAACATGCCCTATGTGATCATCTAGACTCTGAATGTAAATTAAGATTTCATCAAAATAAAAAACTACAAATCACTTTATGCAATCCATTAGTACATAAATCATTAATCTCATGAATGTGCCAGGGGCATTAGTTAAACCAAAAGGCATGACTAAACACTCATATAAACCAAATTTGGTCTTAAAAGTAGTTTTACATTCATCTTCTTCTTTAATTCTAATTTGATGGTATCCATTTTTAAGATCAATTTTGAAAAAAAAAGTTGCCAAACGCAATTCATCTAACATATCATCTAACCTAGGGATTGGGTGCTTATGTTTTACAATGATGTTGTTGATGGCCCAACAATCTGTACATATTCTCCAAGATCAATCTTTCTTGGAGACCAACAACACGAGCACATAACTGTTAGAATTGAGGGCCTTAAACAAGAGGGGGGTGAATTGTTTATAAACGATTTTTGCAATCTTTGAAGGTACAATGAAAGTCAAAGAAGAATCACAGCCAAAGGAATGAAAGAACTCAAGATATAAAACAATTTTAGTTGAATTCCATAAATTTAACCGGTTGTTTATGCGATTCAACCAGTTGTTTTTATCAGCAGTGAGTAAAAACAACTTAAAACATATATTAAAGAGTTTAGGGAAAGAGATAAGCATACAAACAGATTGTACTGGTTTACTCTTAACCCAGGAGTTACATCCAGTTCCCATAAATCATTGGGTATCCACTATGCAATCAAAAACCAGATTACAAACACACAACCACCAAAGAAGTGATCTTGATCCCTCAAGAACATACACTTCCTTTGGCACACCACAATCACACCACAGATCACCCTCTAACTCTGGGAACACCAGTTCTTATAGAATTACAGATGAAGAAAGAAATAAGGTTGATCACACTTGGTACAACAAAAAAATCAAAGTACACAGCAAGTCCTACTTCACTCTTAGAGAAATATCCAAAACCTTAAGCAATCTTGGAGAAAACTTGATTTCACAAACTGATCTTAAAAGTTAATGCTAGGAGCGTAAAGTAGAACATTTATACTCCAATTAGCAGTTGAAAACTTTTGTTATAGAAGTCAAATCAATTTCAAATCATTTAAAGTAGATTTAACCAACTTAACATAATTATGTTAAAACAATTAAAAAAAAAACAGTCAGTTATTTTGTCAAAATAACCGATTGAGTTGGTTTGACAACAAAGTCAATCAAATTCAAATATGCCAAAACCAGTTTCAAAAACCTTAAGTATGAAACAACCAATTGAAACGATAAAACAACTGGTTGTTTTTATGCTTCTTCATAAAACACTATTTTTTTAAAAGAGATTTGAATTAAACCAGCTTTGGATTCAAACTAAGAGTGAATTAACAAATTCAAACTACCCCACAACACACCTAACTAAGCTAATTTGGAGTCATCAAAGCTCATCTTCAACAATCTCCCCCTATTTGATGAAGACAAATCCCTGGTTTGCTTTGTTGAAATCTGTTTGAATTTGAAGGTACTTGCAAAACAATAAAAACAACAGTACATAATTCCATCCATAATCTCTTACTCTACTGAACCAGTTTTCACTATGTGATTTCCACAAAGAAAATCAACAAAATCAGTGTGAAAAACCAGTGTAAGTAAAAGTGAAAATCAGAGTTTTCTGCACAGTTATATATCAGCACAAAAAAATAGTTTCAAACAACAATAAAACAACATATTCTCCCCCTATTTGTCTTCACAAATAGAGTATAAGAACAATTTGACAATATAAAAATTGTTCAGCAAAATAAAGCCAAAAAATACAAAAGACTTAAGACAAGAACAAATCTTCAATCATCTTTCCCATACTGGAGTTCAAAGAGCTGATTATGGACAACTTCAATTTGCTCATCAAGATTCTGAAAACGAGATACACAAAATTCATGATGGCTCCTTTGTTCATCCGCAAAGTTGTTCATCTTACTCAACACCAACCTCTCAAAGGGTGACATGGATGTGATACGTTCACCCATGTTTTCAACACTTTGTCCAACTTCGTAACCATCAGCACCATCTCCTCCAGCTTCCATATCAACATCTCCTTTAGTAACAATAACAACTGTTTGATCTTCATCTTCACCTTCAACATGTGCACCACTTGATGAGCCAGAGAGATCACCACCTTTGCTTATCCATCTTCCATTAACCTTTGTGAATCCCATCCTACTTACGGATCCATTATTGAATTCACTTGTAGTCTTCACAAGTTCAAATTGTTCATCCTATAAATCAACTTCAAAATAATGTAGAAATTTAGTAGTCAAAATAGCATAAGGATAGTGATAATCACATAACCTCATAGATTTCAGAATGTGCTCCTTAAAGGCATTAATCCAGTTGATTTTGGTCTTTTTCATGATGCAATATATGAAGACAAGATCTTCTCTAGTCAATGTAGAATGGTTGCTTTCTCTAGGAGTCAACATCCATGTGACAATGAAGCCAATAAGCCTTTCATTCAGTTTTAGTCCCCCGATAGAAAAATTTCTCACTCTAGAATGAGGATCCTTCAAGCAGCTCTTGTAGAATTGCATTTTGTTAAATTCATCAACAACACCAATGTTTCCCCTGTTGATCCTCGGTCCAACATCCTTCAATCCAGTTATTGCAGTCCATACTTCTTGGGTAAGCTCCATATCTACTCCCTTCACATGAAAGCAAATATTGTTACCAACAACTTGGAGATTGGTGTAGGAAACCCTTACCAAATCTGGGTATATGTTCCCAGTCATCCCAAGAAACCTCTTCAGCACTTGGTCTTTAAGAAGAATCCTCACTTTTAGAAGCTTTTGATCCTTAAGCTAGTTGAAGGATATGATCTTTGGGGTGTTGATCAATTTTCTACTAGTTTCATGAAGATATTTGTCTATCTTCTCACTTTCACCTGAAAACCAATTCTCCAAACGTCTTCCTCTCTTTACACCCCTTGATTTCATCCTCTTGGAAGAAGGAGGTGTAGAATCCATGGAAAAGATTAAAGGACAACACACACAATAAAGATAGCACACAAAAGAATAGAGGAAAAACAATGGGTTGTTCTTGTGAGAAAGAACAACAAAATAAGTTGTTTATATAGAGATAAAAACAATGTACAATTTTGCATTCAATGGGTTGTTTATTCTACACAAAGAATATATGCAAGAGGATGACAACATTATGATAGTCAAGGCACAAAAATCACAGAGCACATGTAGACTTTGACTAGTCATAAAAGTACTTAATTTTCCAAGAAGATATGGAATATATTCCATTTATGACCAATGTAACTTCCTTTCAAAGTGAAATTAGACCCATGATAAATGCAATTTGACTTGTAACAACTTGGAGAAGGAATCTACAACAGAAACAATGCATAGAGAAAAGAATCCCATTTAATCCAATGTTGTCAGAGGGGAAACAATCGGTTGCTTCGTGAAAACAATCAGTTGTTTTTCTGTGACAGCAATTATGAAATTTCATATTTTAAAAATGGCACAAGAGAAAAACAGATGAGATCATTCAGAAAACAAGTGAAAGAGAATATTATTCTAGAATTTAAGAGAACAAAAGATCTTTCAATTTATGCAATGCTTAAGTTATTAGATATCAATTTAGAAACCATTTTATAATATTTTATTAATAATAGAAATCATATTAGATATTAATAATTTTTAGTCTCTAAATTAGTATCTAATTTAGTCAATATAGTGACTAATTATTTTTTGTCTCTAAATTTATTGACTAATTATTTAATAATTTTCTTGTAGTGTAGTGTTAAAAATTTCAAAGTTTATGTGAAGATTTTTCTGTAAGCTAAAACTTGTTTTTCAATAGATTAAAACTCTTAAGTTTTCATAAGGTTATAGTCTTAATAGATTGAAAACTGGAAATAGTATATTGTTTTCAGTTAAGTGAAATCAACATATTAAAACGAAGTTTTAATCGCTTAAAAATGATAGTTTCCAGTTTTAAATAAAACTATATTTTTTGTATTTTAATAGTTTTTTAAAGATTTTGAAATTCACAAAGAGAAAGAAATTACTACCTTCAGAGTGAGAGAAAAACCTTTCAAATTGTGCTTTTGACTTTTGGAGAAAATCTTGAAAGTTCTTAGGTAACTTTTTACTCTAGAATCTGGTTGTTTCTACAACAAAACTCAGGTGTTGTTGTTCCACATTTGTATCTTTTTGTACTGCAATGTGAAATTAGATAGGGTTTATAAATTTTTGTAGTGTTGTGTGTTGTGTGGTTGAAGAACACTCTTGTAGGGTTTGAGAGTTGTGTTCTTAAGAGTCTTGTATTGTAAAAATTATATAATTTAGTGAAATTTCAGTTGGTGTGACTGGGAAATTTGATGTACTTCTTGTGGAAGAGTGGACCAGTATAAAATTACCATGTGATCTCTCTTTACGCTTCTGCACTAGATTCTTAAATTGATTCTTGTGTTTTACAAATTTTAACAAATTGATATTATGACTAGATAAATTTAACTGATTGATTTTTCAAATTTTTGTTATCAATTAAATTTCTATTGATTGTTTTATTATTCACAATTATTGTAATGTGTTAATTTTCAAGAAATTCATTCTAAACCATGTTTTCAAGAACTTTATTCTAAACCAAATTTTCAAAAAAGTTCAATTCACCCCCCTCTTGAACTTAGCCTATCATTTTAACATAATGGTCAATATTAGTTCAATATAAGACTATTTCCAACTAGGCTAGTATCGCTTTTACTTGACCTTATTTTTTCTAAGGTTATTTTCTAGTCTAGCTCGTATAGAGTTTCCTCATCCAAGTTGGTGTCGATATTTCTCCCGATCGAGTTGTGATACAAACCAACTAGACAAATAGGTGACTAAGGACACCACAAACTCTTCACAACTAGGTCAGTCATCTCAACATACAAGACAAGGCCCCACAAAATCTCAGAAGAGCCTCAATAGAGGGAGAACTGGACATGAACCAAAATATCAGTTGTTTTTCCTTCTAGTCTTTTTACAAGACAAGTTAAGTAAATAAATTGGGCTCACTTTGGGCTTCAATTAGAAAAATAAGCTAAAAGAGGGTGTACTTAGTAAATTGGGCTTGTGCCAAAGTTCACCTTAACCTAGCTTCTAGAAACTCACCCATGTGCTCACCTTTGACATAGTTTCTAGAAGCTTGTAGTCATTTACACCCCTACCCTTTCTCTTTTCCTCTCCAAGGCACTCATATATATAAATAGGGTGTTTCCCTCTTGTAGACACACTTGAATTTGAATATAGAAGAGAAACTACGCTTGAGTGATTAGTGAGTTTTGTCTCCTAAAGTTCTTGGGTCTTATCTTGAGAGTAGTGCACCTCAAGTGGTGGCTCCTCCCACTCATCTTGGAACCATCCCCCATTACAAGTGGTGTGACCACTCCATAGTTATCTCCTTAATAAGCTTATTTCCCTCTTTCTCATTTTACTTCCTTCATTTACGCTTTGCCTTTCCATTTATGTTCTTTATTTATCTTTTCCCATTCGGTCATTTCTATGTTATACTCTTTAGTTCCGTAATCATTATCATCTTCACCTCATATTGTGTTTTCTCTTTTGCTCTCTAGAAGAGAACCTTCACACTTACTTAACCACTTGGTTAAGTTCGTGACCAGTGGCAATCTTCTTTGAGCTTATTTCCATATTCTTCTTATTTCAAAAATCATAAATAAAGTGCAACCCATAAAATGTGCAATTTTAAAATCAACTCACATCAAGTTGGATTGTAGATTTTCAACTAGTCAAGTTGCATTGTAGGTTTTCTTCTAGTCGTGTTGTGTTGTTGATTTTTCCCATCCATGCTGGATTAGATTTCATCTAGCCGTGCTAGGTTGTAGATTTTCTCCCTGTCATAGTAGAATTTGCACAATTGTGCTAGGTCGTAGATCTCCCTCAATCATAATAAATTTCGACCATCCATGTTGGATTGTAGATTTTCTCCCAATCATAGTAGATTTCACCCAGTCGTGCTAGGTTGTAGATTTTCTCTCAATTGTAGTACATTTTGCCTAGTGTCGGGTTGTAGATATTCTCTAATGATAGTAATTTTTTTCCATCCGGTTATAGATTTTATTTTTGAACATAAGTAACTTGTACGAGACTAGTCACGTTTTAAAAAGGAGCATTTGACTTAAAGCAAAATTACTTTTTGACAATATTTAAAATTTTATAAAGGCTCAGACACACCTTTTAAATGGTGTGTCCTTGTCGGACATATGTATCGAATACTGACACTCGTATGATATTCGTATGACATGTATCGGTGAAATGTCCATTTCAAAAAATATTTGTTGGATTTCTAACAACTCTAGCACAATTCTAACACAATTTTAAAAATGAGAAATACATTAATTTTCTAAAAGCTCAAATTTATTGTATAATTTTTTATTATGATTATAAAAATAAGGAACACATTTGTTTGAACCAGCCATGAGAAACATCTTTCTAGTAAAAAGAACTGAAATATACTTGTGCGCATAAATATTTATTTCAATTTATATAATTCATAATTATATAATATATAGATTTGTGTTCTTATATCCTACATTTTAGAGATTATATGTATCCATGTCATGTCAGTATATGTGCTACATAGATTACAACTAAATTTCAAATATTTTTAAATAAAAATTATCTTTTATTTTTGTTATCTTCGTCAAGGATAATACCCTTTCTTCTTATAATAAAATTGTATAACTTAAAAAGAAAAGATATAATTTTTATGTTAACTAAGGTAACCAATTCAGATGATTCTATAAATAAAATAAAAATAAAAAATTTAATTAATAAAAAAACAATTTTGTATATATTTGTAACTATCTATTGTTGAATCAAGTGTGTTTAAGTTTTGAAGAATCCAAACCCTTTGAAGTTTAATGGAAGGTTGGATGTGCTTGTTGTTGCTGAGCTGTCTTAAGATAGGATCTGGGGTAGATTATCTGTGTTAAATCCACTCTTGATTGAATCCAAAGCTTAAGCATTCTCAAACCTTTTAATTGAAAACTGTTTTTCAAACTAAGTGAAAAACAACCTGTTGTTTTGTCGAAACAACTGATTGTTTTATACTTTGGTGTTTTTAGAAAGGTTGAAAACTGTTTTTGATGGTTGACTTGCTGTCAAACCAAAACAACCGATTGATTCGAGCATTCAACCGATTGTTTGTTTTGGGACCATAACAGAAAACTTTTTTGTGTTTTGACTGAGCATTAAATGATTTTATAACTGATTACGCTCCAATTTTAAATGCTTTGATCAGTCTTTGAATGCAATAAATAGTTTGTTCAGTTTATGTAACAAACAAGAACTGAGATTTAATCAAAGAAAAAAGATTTGAGTTTTTCACTGATTTTGCTCTTGAAGAGTTGGAGTTTGCTTTGAGTTTGCTTGGATCAAGAGAGTGTGGAATAGGATTTTCATCTTGTATTGATTTCAGATCTTTCTATAACAAGTGTAATCCTTTTATACTTTGAAAGAAACTCTGTGTGTAAAACTGAGAAATGTTGTGTGTTCTTGAGGTTGTCAAGATCTGTTAGAATGGATGGCTTTAAACTAGAGGGGGGGGTGAATTGTTTAAAGAGGGTTTTCGCAAACTTTTAAAACAAGAATGAAATTATCTCAAGAAACAATTGATAAGAAATTCAGTTTGCCAAAACAACAATAAAAAACAGCAGTACCAGAAAAACAATCGGTTGTTTCACAGAAACAATCGGTTGTTTATACCAGCAAACAACAAACAAAAACTGAATTTAAAGAGTTAGGGATAGAGAGATTGCACATAGATATACTGGTTTACTCCAAATCCAGAGCTACATCCATTCCTTTAAGAAACTCTGAGGAAATCCACTAAGCAATCACACCTTGATCACTTACACCACAACCAAGAAAGTGACCTTGAACACCTCAAGACACACACTCTTCTTGGCCAACACACCAACACTAAGATTGTTGATCTTGATCCCCTCAAGAACACACAACCAATCTCAGCAAACACAGAAACGAAACTTGTTTCACAATGTACAAGGATTACACTTGTTACAGAAGATAATCTGAAATCAATACAAGCATAATCCTATTCCACACACTTTGATCAATCACAAACTCTAAGCAATCTCAGCTCTTTGAAAAACTCAAAAACTCTTTTCAAAATCTTGTAAAAGATTGTTACTCAAATCTGTTTTTCTGAATTTATTCAAAGATGTTGTTTGTTATCAAATCTTAACAAACTCTTAAATTGCATTAATAGATTGGTCAAAGCATTTAATGACTGGAGCATAAGCAGTTAAATCATTTAAAGCTCAGTCAAAGATAAAATAATTTTTCTGTTATGGTCCCAAAACAAACAATCGGTTGTTTCCTCGAATCAATCGGTTGTTTTGGTTTTAACTGCTCAACCATTTGAAAAACAGTTTTCAATCTTTTCTCAAAACATCTAAGTATAAACAATCGGTTGTTTCGACAAAACAATCGGCTGTTTTAACTTAGTTTGAAGAACATTTTACTTTCAAAAAGATTGAAAATGCCTATGCTTTAGATTTAATCAAAAGGTGGATTACAACACTCAAACTACCCCAGAACTAAACTAAAACAACACAGCAACAACAAGCACAACAAAGGCTTCAACATCCTTCAAAGGATTTGGATTCTTCAAAGCTTGAACACCACTTAGTTCAACAAGATCAACATTCTTAGTGGTGTTTTGTGCTGAGCCAAAGGAAGTGTGTGTCTTGAGGGGATCAAGGTCACTTATTTGGTGGTGTTGTAAGTAATCTTGGGTTGATTGTTTAGTGGATTCCCCAGTGGTTTCTGGGAAGACTGGATGTAGCTCTTGGTTAAAGAGTGAACCAGTATAAACCTCTATGTGCATTCTCTCTATCCCTTGAACTCTTTAATTTCAATTTATATTTGTGAACTGGTATAAACAACCGATTGTTTTTCTGGTATTGTGCTAATTTGCTTTGTGTTTTTGGCAAACTGATTTCTTAATCAAGTTTTCTCGAAGTGATTTCATTCTAGATTTAAAAGTTTGTGAAAACCCTCTTTAAACCATTCACTCCCCCCTCTAGTTTAAAGCCATATACATTCTTACATCTTTGACATAAATATTTTTCCTCTCTTAATATTTTTTCAAAATTTAAAATTAATAATTAGTAGTATTTTTATTCTAAATTTTGATAATATAAGATATAGAATATTAAAAACTTATATATATATATATATATATATATTTTGTAATTATCTTTGACATAAATATTTTTCTTCTCTTAATATTTTTTCAAAATTTAAAATTAATAATTAGTAGTATTTTTATCTTAAATTTTGATAATACAAGATATAGAATATTAAAAACTTTTATATATATATATATATATATATATGATATGTTAACATATTTAAAAAATAACCCATTTATGATTAAAGATGATAAATACATAACTTCCTCACATCATAATAAACAAATATAAGATAAATAATAAATGTTACATAATAACATAGTATAACAAAAAGTTATAGTTATTAATTTGTTCACTTAAACTAGTTATGTAACAATAAAATTATTATTCTAAAAAATCATTAAATATAATTTCATTATTTTTAAAACAAAGAAGAATATTTAAACAAAAATATATATTTAAAATAAAACAATATATATCCCATAAAATATTTTATTAAAACAAACAAATATTTAAACCAAAAATATATTTAAATTTAAATAACACATAATATATATTTTCTAAAATAATTTTTTATAAAATCAATCAATTGATTGTCATTTTAAAAGATAATTAATATCTTTATCATACACATAAAATATTTTATTTGTTAAATATTTTTTTAATTCAAATATTAGTAGACAAATTTAGAAAATAAAAAAAAAACTAGAATTGAGATAAATAAGAATACTATTATGATTGTAAAATTGTGAAATTAGCCCCATTTGTTCTTCTATCGTACATGTTTTATAGTTTTTTTTTTCTCTCAAGATCACAAATAGAGAAACTTGAAACTTTGATCTTGTTCTAACATCTTAAAGGAAGAAAAAACTTCATCCTCTCTCCTAAAACGTTGTTACATTAGGTTTATCGATAAAAAGAAGGACGTCAAAAAATGTTTTACCGAGCCCCACTATGACTGTCAATATTCTTTTTCAAAGCTTAATTGGCTTCAAATTGGAACTTTAAAAACAAATCATTCCATTATATATCCTTAAAGTTTGTATCTTTCTCAATGGTATGTGTTTTTTAGTTTCATGTTATTTTTATCTTTAATACTTTTTATAGTTTATTTCATAATATTATCACTTTAACAAAATAACAAAAATACTTGTTTTTACCAGTATATTATAATATATTTTGTATCTAATTCTAAATACTTAAATAAATTGTTTCATCGAACAATTTTAAATGAATTATAAAAACTCAAAGAATATTTAGAAAAGGATAACAATAATTTGTATAATAAATATTTTTCAATATGGTATTCTTTTTCCTTTTTTTGTTTACATTAAAAAAAAAAGTGGTAGTATTAATTACAATATCCTTTTCTTACTCCTCTAATTTGGGGAGTATATCAAGTGGGAGATTTATTTATGATAACCAGAGCCACATATTTATGAATTATAAAGCCCAAGACGTTATCAAAATTAAATATGGTCCTAATCTCTTATTTAACACGAGATACCCTCAAAATTTGGCTTCTTTTAGGAGTACGTTACTCTTCGTGTCTGCGTGGTGAGATTGACCCAAAACAAGGTCAGTTATCTCGTACGTTACTCATATTTAGGAACGTTATTTCATGCTTATCTGTCATCTAACTAAATTATAAATGCCATCTTGGTTACTATTCTTTTCCCATTTGTTTCTTCACTTTTGTTTTTCCCATTTCAGTGCTTCCAATTGTGCAAAGAGACATAGTTATGCACACGTTTCATACAAATTGAACCACCATTTATATTACATGTTTCAGGTATGCAAGACACTCTAGCCCTTTAATTCATTCTTTTTATATGATTTGGTTTGGTTTTTCTTATATTCGTAATTCTCATAAACTCAATTCTTCTCTTCAAGTAGTTTTCATTCTCTCCGTTTTTTCTGTTCCTTTCTGATGGGTTAATAGATGGTTTGGTTTGGTATCTCTCTTACTTTCTCGTGTTGCATAAGACAAAAGTTTACACAATATAGATTATGCCCAATATTCCGTCTTCTGTTTGGATGTTCTTTTCGTGTCAATTGTGTTTTTTATTTGTTAAGTATTCTGGGAAGTTTGAATTTTGAATTTCAATTCATTTCTACGATTGATCATACAAAATTTTTTAGGGCATCATCGTTTCGGCAATCATCAATGCCAACTCTGTTTTCTTAGAAGTGAACCCTTCTGACGCGTAAACCTTTTTTCGTATCTCTCATTTTTTATTGGTATAAAAAAATTAAATGATTGCTAATTTTTTATTCAACAAATGTTCCTAGCAAATTTAGTAAAGGACATCTAGGTGTCTTTGGCGTGATACAGATATGAATAAGTTTGTTTCACATTCGAAATCAACAAATCTACAACTATTTTTTCTGAAATAAATTATTATATTATAATCAAATAATGATTTAAGTATTAAAATGAATATAACCAGAGTCAATATATATATATATATTTATTCAGGGTATTCAGCCTTGGGTTTACCAGTGAGCACAAACTTATAGTAAAACAGTGCTTCTGTGAAATTTATATTTTTTGCACTGAAATCAATCTCAGGAAACAGGGTAAGAGTTTACATAGTATGGGTTGAAATATTTTTAAAATACTCTATAGATAGATAGATATATAATATAGATAGAGTTATATAAGGTGTGAAGGATATAAGTAGTAGCTAGTACATTTATCCGATTAACATTGCTCTGTAGTAGAAACACTATTTTATTATTCCATTCTTCGCTTTTGAACTGAAAATGTGACACTATTGCTCTTCTGTTTGTCATTTAATGTGTCTTCTGATATGGGAATTCGAAATTTTCACAGGCCACTGGTGTGAATCGGATTCTGCTACTCAAGGACAGAAGAAACCAATTGAAACTCAACCTTTACGCCACTTTTAATATCTCTCTCTGTTGATTCTTTTCAACCCTTTCACCCTTCACCAAAACCTACCCACTTCAACTTCTACCTTGTTCACATCTCCATTATTCAATTTTACACTCCCTCCCCATTATAATTTTGAAAAAATTTCACACTCTAGTGTTCTCAAGGATCTTTTTCTGTGTCTCCTACTTTGTTCTTGATAATAGAGCCAAAGGGTATCAAAGTCCCATCTCCATTTTCTTCACCTTCACAACCCATCATGGTCTTGAGTAGCCTCATAATCCCTCCAAAGAGTGACGGCTATATATGCAGTGACAGATGCATGGACCTCCAAAACACAGACCATGTTGTAGATAACCAAGAGACCTATGGGAATGAGGCCAAGGCCATGAACAACACCAACAGGAAAGAGAACCGAGTTTTCCCTCCCCCAATACCTTTGCTAGCTCGAACTCAGAACTTGGCCGCACACATGCCGTGGGTGTTGAAGAGGTACTACACAAGCGAGGGAAGGCTGATTCTGAAGGAGAAGAAGGTGAAACACCATGAGTACTTTCGCGCACACAGAGCCAATGGTCGACTCACATTGCACCTTGTTAACGTTTCCTATGATGACTGTGAGGAGTACTTTGAAGAAACAGATCCAACTAGTCCACATGAAGAGGTTTGTATTAATAACGTTACTCATGATCACACTGACATTGTTAGTGCTAGTAATGATAAGTTTGATGATGTTGAAGAGGAGAATGTGAGTAGCAATAGCAGTGTTGCTGATGAGTTTTCTTTGGAACATGATAGGGATGTTGTACTAGATAATGGCAGTGGTAGAGTGAAGCTTTTGAACTGCACCAGTGTAAGATCAGGTCCAGCATGTAACATTTTTGGGGTGCCACTCACTGCATCCCATTAGAACGGTTCAAGGTTGATTAATTAGTCGAGTTTATAATGACTTTATCATTTTGCAGTTTTGGTTAACTTTGTGAAGTAAGAATTGAAATTTAATTGGTTAATTTTGTTGATCACTTTGCTTCTCATAACTAGGGATAGCTCTTGCCTTTATTAATTGGGTTCTTCTTAACTTTCTCCGTAACCAAATTGATAATCAACTTAATTCTAATCAATTTCATCTTCCTAATCTTTTCATTCAGAAGCTTGAAATTTATAATAAAAAAAACATGGCTTATGTTCAGGACTAGTATATGGGTGATTGGTTCCATCCATGTACTTCAAAGTAGAGGAATTAGCTACTAAGTAGGTGAATTATTGTATAATTCAAATTTATTATGTGCATAATTTGTTTATAATTGAAAACTACAAAATTTCAGCATCACTACATCAATGCATTCTTATTTGAAGAGATAGAAAAGTGCGATTCCATAACGGACCAACAACGTTAGACATGAATTCTTTTTTGGTACCATCTTTCTATTTTTATTTTTACTAGTGCAAACAACACATATTACATCGGTTTTATTACCGATGTATATTTCAACGATGTACAATGTCAATCACATATTATATCAGTTCTAACTGTCGATGTGAAGTTCCAAAATTTAAGTAAAATAATTCAAAAATATAACACCCAAAAAGAATATATTACATTTGTTGAAACTTACAATTGGTGTAATGTGGATGAAGTATGTGACTATAGTGTACATATTACACCGTTTAAGACTACAACCAGAGTAATATGTGACTTTTTTATATAAAATTATTAAAATATGATTTTTCTCAACCCGTAGCATTTAAATCAAATCAAATAACGAGACAGATCAATTTCTATATTCAAAAGCATACAAAAATGCAATGAAACTAATCAAAATAGTATAATTAAATCTAATGAAAGTGTACATATATGTAGAAAGTTACAAATCATTACATGTTTTGATTCCTAATTTGTAGAAAATATTTGGACCATTCTTGACAGATATTTTCAAGAGTTTGTATGCTTAGTGACTTGGTTTTTGCAAAAAGCTGACAAATGTAATATTATATTAGTGTTCCTAGTAACAAATATGAATAGGAGTTAGAGTATTTAAAATCTTATAATATTTGCTCCCAAGAGTCCATAATATTCACACAGGCTATGGTCCACATCCAATGCATTACATAATAACCACATTCAAAGCTTCCTTGTTTCTTATTCCACTATTACGAAATATAAGTAACAACTAATTTAATTGAACAACTAAAAAAAGTAAAACTCGTTAAGATTGATGGCTATAACAAGAGGGGAGTTAATTGTTTTCAAAAGATTTTCACACATACTTTGCTTAGAATGAAACTTTAACAATCAACTCAGGAAAGCAACTCAGAAAGCTAATAAAAAAACCAAACAAAAAC
Source organism: Phaseolus vulgaris (assembly GCF_051622355.1). Classification (NCBI taxonomy): domain Eukaryota; kingdom Viridiplantae; phylum Streptophyta; class Magnoliopsida; order Fabales; family Fabaceae; genus Phaseolus; species Phaseolus vulgaris. The sequence goes on from NC_143505.1 coordinate 47,208,208, forward strand.
AAATATCAGAATTTTAATCGGTTAAAATAATGATTCAACTAGTTGTTTATGACAGCGGAAAATATCAAACAGTTATGGAGAGAAAAGATAAAGAGAATTACACACAAGGTTTATACTGGTTCACTCTATCCAAGAACTACATCCAGTCCTCAGCCAATCCACTGAGTATTTCACTACGCAACCAATCACAGATTACACATACACAACACAAAGAGGTGACTTTGAATCCCACAAAGCCTACTCACCCTCTTTGCACACAGTCAACACCTCAAGCCAGAATCACACTGACTTTACAGGATTTTACAACAGTTTTACAGAGAGTAATATGAACAATTACAAGAACCTAAACAAGGTTAGAAAACACCTGGAATCACAGTACACCAGAAACCCTATTGATATTAGTTCTTGAATCAAAGCAAAGCTCAAAAGCAATCTTGTTAAAACTTGGTAAAACACCTTTTCACAAACAGTTGGTAATCTCTCAAATCAATCACAAATCAGAGTATCAAACTTTTCTGTTTCATCAATCATTTCACGTTTGAAAGAAGACTAGTTTTATAAACCTTGAGAAACTACCGTTGAAGGCATATTTGAAACAACCAAATCAGTTAAATTAGGTTTTCAAAAAATTGTTATGAAAACTTACATTTAATCGGTTAAAACCACGATTTAACCAGTTGAAGGATTTTGACAGTTATACAACTGATTCAAAAAACAGTTTCAAAACACCTTTGGAAGCTAAGTAACAAACAACTGATTATCTCGAAACTTTAATAAGTTTATTTTCCCTTTGCATGGAAAAACACTTTAATCATTAAAACATATTGAAATAAGCTTTGTTTGAGAATCAATACTGATCTTACAAAGATTCTAAACCCCATAACAAGACCTAGACCTAAAACATAACACAGCTTCAGGCTTCATGAGGATTTGATACATCAAAGCTTATCATCTTCAACGATCTCCCCCTATTTGATGGAGACAAATCCTTGGGATGCTTTTAGGAATGTTCTTTGTTTAGAATATGTTGAATCCTGCAATCACTGAACAAACACAGAATAGTCTAGTCCAAAACAGATATGCACCATGTATCAGATTTCAAATAAGCAGAACTGCATAAGAACAATCGGTTATTTCACAAAGATAATCAGTTAAAAAATTGTAAACCAGAAAACAACAATTTTAAAACCCCAAAAAATTAGAGCAGTTTAACATAATTGAGAACATTACAGCTCTCAACAACCCTTCTCCCCCTATTTGTCTCATCAAATAGACAAATGAAAAGAAGACACAACTAAGATAAAGCATGCATATTAAGAATTCCCAATTCATTTCGTAGAGAATAGAACATATCATTTGATAAAGGTTTAGTGAAGATATCAACAAGATGTCTCTCTGTGGAAACGAACTTGATTTTACAGTCTCCATTGGTTATATGATCACAAATGAAGTGGTGTCTTATTTCAATGTGTTTTTTTCCTTGAGTGTTGGACATGATTCTTTGTCAAGTTAATGGCACTTGTGTTGCCACAAAGAAGAGGAACTTTGCTAATCTTTAATCCAAAATCTTCAAGTTGTTGTTTGATCCATAGAATCTGCACATAGCAGCTACCAGCAACTATATATTCAACTTCAGCAGTGGATAAAGCTACAAACGTTTGCTTCTTACTATGCCATAAAATGAGGCTTGATCCAAGTAAGTGGCATGTTCCACTTGTACTCTTCCTATCTAATTTACAACCTGCAAATTCAGAGTCAAAATAACCTACCAAATGAATAGGAGAGAGTGAGGGATACCATAAGCCCATGGATATTGTGCCTTTTAGATATTTTAGGATCCTCTTTGCATGGAAAAACACTTTAATCTTTAAAACATATTGAAATAAGTTTTGTTTGAGAATCAATACTGATCTTACAAAGATTCTAAACTGCATAACAAAACCTCGACCTAAAACATAACACAGCTTCAGGCTTCATGAGGATTTGATACATCAAAGTTTCCCATCTTCAACAAAACTTATTTCAACCTCGGATATATCCAACGTAGAGTTTGTGATGATGAAGTGAATCTAACGCCTAAGGCACTGTATACATTAATTGCACTAAAAAGAGAGAAAAATCAATAGAAATTGACAAAAAATTATATAATTTACAATAACATACCTTTATACTACGATCTTCATATCTGGACTTGGTTTCCTATGCAGTGAACAAAATCACACAATAGTATTGTCTATAAGAAAAATAAGCATCAATTGCCAGTGAGACCTATTATAAAACATTTCATTGGTCATTTTTATAATTATGTAAACTCTAAATGTAACAAGTTTTACTTATCCATTTATAAAAGGAGTCATATAAATCTTCTCTTTAGATGTCTGGATCCATCTTTGAATGTAAGTCTAACAACCAATTTTTTTATTCCCAAACCTTTGTATGGATTGCAGCTCAAGGAAACCATAAATATCAATATTGCAATGTTGATAATTATCTGATTATTGTTAATATAAATATCAGTGAGATGATTCATGAAACATCATTCGATTAAATAACATGTAATTATTAAGGGTACTTACATCATCCATAGTTGAATAATTGTTATGTTCAACAATTGAATACCCTGGATCATTTCAAATACATCATGCATGGTTATGTACAATGGTATACCACCATTGTCGACACCAAATAATATGGCATCCAAAGGAATGACACATGAATCCTAAAACATTTGAGGTGAAAACCTAACCAACTCCGGGATTGGATTCACATATGGTTGGACTTGTGGTTGCAACTGAGGGCTTAAATCACCACCAATTGGGGCCTTTTGTCTTGTACCAGAGTCCTGTAAAACATAATAACAAATATACCTGATAATTTTTTGAAATGGCCTTAATCATATGTGTAGGCCATGCAATAAATGTTCCAAGTGCCTCTCCCATTGTATTAACCTTTATTGTGGGCACTAGAACTGCAACAAATGCATCTCTAACTTTTTCAACCATCACTCTAGAGAAATCACTCTACATGGGCATGGTGTGCATGGTTAAACCTCATGGATACACTCTTCCAATGGCCACTAAACGAGGAGGATTTCCTTCAACAAATAACCTGCACTGATAAAAGGATTCAATGTCATAATCTTTTAAGTCCTCCACATCACAACTATGTTTTGTGCTAGCTCGACCACAAGTATGAATCAACTACTCCATTTTTTGCTTTTTTTTTCAGATGGTAAATATTTCTCAGAACATGGAGTGTGAATCCAACCCATGTTTGAATTGAAATTGAGACTCTGATACAAGTTCATCTACTAGTTTAACTAGATTATATCGCTGCTCGAATTCAGCTCTTAACTCTTTAGTCACTTATTCTTTTATGTTTTGAGTTAGTGTTGGGGTCAGTCTCTTTGTTTATTGTTCAGCTAATTGCTCCATCATCTCCTGAATGACATTTGTAGTAGAAAAGTTGGATCGAGAAACTGATCCAAATTATTTCCTGACCCCAACACCAAAATCAGTCGTACGTACATGACCAGGGTGTTCTTCAGTCCCAATAGCCACGGTCAAGATGTCATCTCGACCTTTAGGAACAAAACTTCGCTATGAGTTTTGCTCCACTAGCGAAATCTGTAAAGAAAAATACAATATGTTAATATAATATGTAATGATAAGTGTGTAACACTAAAAGTAAGACATGTAATTATGAACTTACAATACGCTGGGAAGTCTCTAATGATTTCTCCGATGTCATTTGATCCCCTGTTTTATTTCTAGCCAACTTCCATTTCTCATGTCGACTATGAGGGGATGGATGATAAAACCCAAATAGACAAGCAGATGATTAAGGACACAATAGACACTTCATAATTATGTCAGTCATATCAGCATACAAGACCAGGCTCCACCAAACCTCAAGAGAGTCTCAACAGAAGAAGAACCAGACATAAACCAAAATATCAAATGTTCTTCCTTCTAATCTTTTCACAAAACAAGTTATGTAAATAAATTGGACTCACTTTAGAGGTCCAAATAGAATAATACTTTGTGGAAAAGGAAAATAAACCTTATTAATTGAGCAACAATAAAAAAGTGTTGCTTATTCCATCTTTAGGCAACACTTTTTTACCCGTTGACATGTTTAGGGTTTAGGGTTTAGGATTTAGGATGTAGGGTTTAGGATTTAGTGAAAAATGAGTAGTGAAAAGACGAACAAAGTCATTCTTCATCAACGATCTTTCCGTCCATAACGCTTTTGAAGGGGTCAAAAGGTGATGTGTCCACATCGGGTTTAAGCACTTTAAATTCTTCAATAGCTCCATTGAAGCCATCCACAAAGTTTCGAGAAACCTTGTCCTTAGTTGCTTCCAGAGCGGCATCCAGTGTGGATACTTTATTCTGTAGCATACTTTCAGTAGATTCCCACGCTCGGTTTACAACTTGGTGTTCTTCTCAATGGCGATCGTAGTCCTCCACGGTCCTTTGTAATTTCCCGAAAATATCATCACGATCTTGGGAAATCTCAGAAACCTTGCTCTCTAAGTCGGAAATGCGGAATTTTGCGTCTTCTAGTTCTTGGCGTATTTTTTGCATCGCCTCAGCATCTCGGTTTAGTTGATTTTGTACCAAGTGATCACAGACAAAGAGTACCTCGGGCCAGGTTGTATGGTGAGTATGAGGAATTTTCTTGCTCTTGAAAGAGCGATGGGTTGACGAACTCTGATGGTGAGAAGAATCTTTGTCCAGATTGACAATGTCAGTAGGGGGATGAGTGTTGGTGGGTCACATTCTCCTCGAGGAGACAGTGGCAATCTTCTCTGAGTCCCCGACCCCAGAAGTGGCCTTTGGTGGGAGGGGGCCATCTCGGCTTTGGTCAGCAACATGGAATTCTTTGAGTACAAAGCATGAAGTGAGATATCAAGGAATGATGAAGTAAACAAACACAAGTAGAAAGGAAATGTACCAATATAAAATTTAAGATCACTAGGTTGGAAGGCGAGCTTTAAGAGCACTAAAGTTTCAAATTAGATGCCAAGGTTGTCAAGTGTTTGGCAGTCAATCAGCTCATTAGGGTCAAGGTCGTGAGGAGATCGTGGAAGTTGACTCTGAGGTTGGGACAACCAGTATAGAGGGAAACCTTCTAGAAGGCTAGGATTACAGTCAGACTTTTGAATCTTTATGAATTTACCTTTGAAAGTTTTGTAAGAGGACTGGAATAAAGACAAAATACCTCGAACTTTAACCCCACTAACAATGGCCCAGGAGGTTCGTTTTGAAATCCTGTATTCAAAAAAGTAGAAAAACATGTTCACGCTCGGTTCAAAATGAAAATAAGTACAGAGAATGTAAAAGACTTGGACAAAGGCCAACTATTTAGATGGAGCTCGGAATGGACCACGTTCATGACATTCAAGATTTCCTTCTCGAAAGGATTCAATGGCAGTGGTAGCCGAGTTTAGTACATAAAGTTTAAAAAACAAAAAGCAGAAAGGAGGCTCATACATGCAATCCTTACATAAGGCTCTTAAGGTTTACAAGGGATAACAATGACATCCTCTTCAGAACCAATTTGGCTAAGGGCTTGGATATGACAAAGGATTCATATGTGTTTCTGTGAGGTAAACAAAGAGACCTCACGAAGAATGTCACTCTTAGCCGGGGATACAGGGAATCGTAATCCATCAAGCCTATCTCTAAGCAGATAAATGCCAACCAGTACAATACAAACCAAAGGGACAAGTGAGACATTATGGGAGCAAGACTTGGAAAAAGAAATGGAGACAGAGGCACAACTTGGAGGGAGGCGAAATGAAGTGAATGAGGAAGATAAAGAGTTGAGAGTGTTTTAGTGATGTTGTGACGATACAAGAAGAGCACCTATCAATAACGGACACGTGGAGTAAGGTTTTGTGAGTGACATCTGAAGAGACAGGATACAAGGTAATAAATGTAGCGTGTGTATATAATCAATTATATTTAAGGAGAATCTATTACATTATTCATCATAGAATTTGGAAAGTTAATATTAAATAATCTAATTTATTATTTAAATACATAATCAATTATTTTATTTATGGTAATCGATTCTTGGTAAAAGAATTGCGAAAGAAAACAATTTAAATATATTTAACATAATTAATTAATATATTTTAACTTTTTTAAAATAATTGTAAATTATTTTACCATCTAGCATTGATAACAATATATATATATATATGTATATGTATATATATATATATATGTATATATATATATGTATATGTATATATAAATTAAGAAAAACATAAACTAATGCATAATTCATATTTATTCAAACATGAAAATGAAAACACACGTAAAAGTTTGAAGGTGCATCAGTCAAATTATATTCTAAAAAGTCTTCTAATCCTTAATTGAGTAAAATATTTAATATTTTTATAAATAAAATAATCAAATTCAATTTATTTTATTAATTTTTAATATATTAGAAACAGTATTTTTAACTTTTTAAAATATTAGTAATAATAGTAACTAATTTTGTTAGTTATAAAATATTACTTGAATAAAGTTCTTGCATATAATTTTTATTTTATATTTATAAATTTCTCATTTTATATGTGAAGAATAATTAGCGATTAAATATATTAATATGATATAAATGAATTATTTTACGCTAGATTTATTAATAAAAGGAATAATGATTATTTCTTACATTACATATAATTTCAATATGTTATAATTAGTGATTTTAAATATATAAACATATTTTGTGATTTTTGAATGATAAAAAATCTCTATTTATTATATATCAGAAAAAAAAATGTTGTGATCATTCAAGATTATAATATAAAAAATTAGCATACAGAAAATAAATTACAAACATTTAAATAAATTTTAACTATTTTTAGTAAAATATAATCTTAGAAGTGAATTATTTAATAAAATAAATAAAATAATTTATGTATTAAATTTTCGATATTAAATAATAAATATATTATTTAATTAAATGATGTAACTCGTAAAAACTTAATTATCTTAATAATTTTTTTGTATTATCTTATAATAATTTATATGTATTTTAACATTAAACTAACTAGTTAATGATAAAGACTACTAAAAAGCTTAGAAAATATCAAATGTAAAAAACTATAAAACTTTTTACCTAGACGGAAGAAACGGAAAATTAACATAACTGGTGGAATTTGCTTTATTTATTATTGATTTAGATATTTTTTATTTATTACTTATCGTATTTAGTGGATACGATTTAGAAGTTTAGAACAAAATCATGGATACCTGAACGATTTTAATTTTAAAAAATTATATGAAATTCTTGAAAGTGCAAAACGACTTTAGACTTAAATAGTTGGAAACAAAGTCGTGAGGACAAAGACGAGTCCGGTTTATCCATATTTCGTTTTGCACTAGACATTGTTGTTAAAGTGGTGAATTGAAAAAATAATTATAAAAGTAATGGAGCGTTTTGGATTTGGAGGATTGGAAGTGTGAGAGTTTGATTAAGTGAATTTTTGACAATTTGTAAGAATTTAAGAGAAAAGTGAACATCTTAAAAAAGTTTATTGAAATATGTAAATGTGATATTTGTGAAAGAATTTTAAATTTTTAAAAAAGTTTAAAATATAGGATTATAAATTTACTTTTATTTTAAAAATAATTAAATAATAAAATGTAATATATTTTTTATATAGATTTGTATTAATTAAATTTATATAATAAATAATATTTATATTTACATCATTTTAACATTATTTTATTTGTATTATATGATGTTATAATATTAACTATATATTATAAATATTAACTAAATATTATATATATAATAACAATCATAATTATGAATATTATTATGAAAAAGCTAATTTTTAAAATGAATTGAATATTTAAACATTTTTAAAAAATAATTTTTTGTATTTTAAAAAGTATTATAATATATGAACTAACAAGATAAAAAAATGATATTTTATATTTAATGTATCATTGTTTATTTCAATTTGTATACAATCAATAATAATAAAATATAAATATATTAATATAATAATTATACATAAAAATATATTAATATAAATTGTAACTCCTGCACGAGATTCCTCCTTTATTATGCTTTTCTCCTTTTTATTTTTTTTCTCTCTCTTTCTTTTCTCTTCAAATTCTTTCTCATATTTTATGTATTCCAAAATCTGATGACGCCAGTAACAAGATAGGTACAATCCTGCGGAAGCGAGAAGAGGATGAAAAAGGATATGCAATCCCTGATTGAAGGGGAAGAACATAGGAACCAGAAAAGAAAAACCCTAACTGTGGCAAGAAAAGAGAAGAATAGTGAAAAAAAGTATTATTATTTCATATATTGTGTATGTTACAAGGGGTATAAAAAGGAGAAAATAAAATCGTGTTGGGCAGCCCAATCAGGAAAGCCCAAACAATACAAGTAATTATATTTTATCACCCCCCTTCAAGCTCAGAGTACAAGTTCTTCATTCCCAGCTTGGATTGAAGAACTTTGAAGGTAGATGGCGGTACAGGCTTGTGAGAATGTCAGCAGTTTTCATTGAGGAAGAGATGGGGAGTAATTTTATGAGTCCAGCATTGAGTTTGTCCCAAACAAGGTGGTAGTCGATTTCTATGTGTTTGGTCCGTTCGTGGAAAACTTGATTGGATGCAATCTGTATTGCAGACTAGTTGTCGCAATAGAGGATGGCAGGTTGGATGGAATGAATATGGAGGTCTTGTAACAAATAGGTTAACCATTGGATCTCACAGGTGGTTGCAGCTAGCGCTCTATACTCGACTTCTGAAGAGCTTCTGGAGATCGTTTGTTGCTTCTTGGATTTCCAGGAAATGAGTGATTCACCAAGATAAATAGAAAATTCAGTTACAGATTTTCTTGTCTCGGGACAGGTGGCCCAACCTGAGTCATTGTATGCTTTGAGTTGAAGAGTGCTTGCAACAGACAAAAAAACACCATGACCAGGTGCATTCTTGAGATATCGAAGAATGTGAAAAGCTGCTTAACGGTGAATTGTTGTAGGTGCTGAAACAAATTGACTTAGTTTGTTCACGCTAAATGCAATGTCTGGTCTGGTGTTGGTCAAGTAGATGAGTCTTCCTATTAGGCGTCAGTATGGTGAGGACTCTGCAGCAGCTAGGGGAACACCTTGAGTACTTGAAAGCTACGAAGAATGGACCATGGGTGTTGGGACAGGTGCATAGTCAAGCATCCATGTCTCATGTAAGAGGTCCATAGTATACTTTCGTTGTGAAAGGTGAATACCAGTACTGCTTTGGGCTACTTCTAGTCCCAGAAAGAAAGTTAGATCGCCCAAATTTTTGATTTTGAAGTGTTGATGCAGCAACGTGGTAATGTGAGTGATTTCCTCAAAATTATTTCCAGTGAGGACGATGTCGTCAACATACACAAGAAGAGCAATGATGTGAGTGTCTTGTGTTTTTATAAATAACGAATGATCAGTAGCAGACAAAACATAACCATTGGTAAGTAGGAATTGGGATAGCTTGGCATACCATTGTTGACCTGCTTGGCGTAGTCCATAGAGCGAACGTTGCAGTTTGCAAACAATGTGTGGATTAAGGACATCAACTCCAGAAGGTGGCTTCATGTATACTTCTTCAAGAAGGTCTCCATGTAGAAACCCATTGTTAACATCCAGTTGTTTGAGGAACCATTTATTTGATGCAACAAGGGCGAGAAGAAAGCGCAAGGTGGTCAGCTTTGCAACAGGAGCAAAAGTATCGAGAAAGTCTAGTCCTTCAAGTTGTGTGTAGCCTTTCGCAATGAGACGGCCTTGTAGCGATCAATTGTTCCGTCTTATATGTGCTTTACCTTGTACACCCAACGACAACCAATGGCTTTCTTTCCCAAGGGAAGGGGTATCAGTGTCCATGTGTTGTTGGCAGAGAGAGCAGCAAGTTCTTCTACCATTGTTTCTATCCAGCAGTCATGTTTGGAAGCATCTGTTATAATATATGGCCTTAAACGAGAGGGGGTGAATTGTTTAAAGTGGGTTTTCGAAAACATTTTAACCTAGAACAAAATCCTTTGAATGAAACTCAATCAAAAATTCAGTTAGCCAAGATATAAAGCACAAAACAGCAAAGCACCAAAAAAACAATCAGTTGTTTCTGGGAAACAATCGGTTGTTTATACCAGCAAGGCAATAACAACTGAATTTAAATAAGTTTAAGGGAAGAAAGAGATACACAAACAGTTTATATTGGTTCACTCTTAAACCAAGAGCTACATCCAGTCCCCAGAATCCACTAGGCAATCCACTAAGCAATCAAATACAGATTACACACAAAACCACCAAAGAAGTGACCTTGAACCCCTCAAGAAACACACTTCCTTTGGCACAACACACACCAAGAATGTTGATCTTGACAACCTCAAGAGCACACAACACTCCTTGGCTTACAACACCAGAATTTACAAAGTATTCAGAACGAATTACACTTGTTACAGAATGAACTGAAATCAATACAGATGTAATCCTATTCCACTCTCTCTTGAGAAAACCAAAACTGAAAAGTTAATGTTCAAAACTTGAAAGCAATCTCTCTCAATTTGAAAAACTCAAATCTTTTTTTCTTTTTCTTGTTTGTTCTAAAACATAAACAAACTATTTATAGCTTTCAAAGATTGGTCAAAGCATTTAAAACAGGAGCGTATTCAGTTTGAAAATTATTTAAATCAAACTCAACTAACAAAACAAATTTAGTTAGGATTTTCAAACAAACAATCGATTGAAAGCACGAAACAATCGATTGTTTTGGTTTGACAGCAAGTCAACCAACCAAAATAATTTTCAACCTTTTCAAAAAGACCTAAGAGTAAAACAATCGATTGTTTCGACAAAACAACAGGTTGTTTTTCACTTAGTTTGAAAAACACTTTAATCTTAAAAGATTTGAAAACACTTTAGCTTTAGATTCAACAAAGAGTGGATTACACAGATAAACTACCCAGATCCTATCCTAAACACAACAGCAACTTCAGCCTTTCATCAAACACAGGATTTGGATTCTTCAAAGCCTTTGATCACACTTGACTCAACAATCTCCTCCTATTTGATGAAGGCAAATCCCTGGTTGCTTGTGTTGGACTTGTTTGAATTTGAAGCAGTTCCTGCAACACAAAACTTTATGCAATACACAACATCTATAGTAGTAGGTTAGAAAAGCAATTCACTAAGCATTGTATCAGACAAACAATCGGTTGTTACCTCGATTCAATCGGTTGTTTCTGTCAGCAGAAGCATAAAACAGTTCCAATTTCTGAAATTGGAGAGATTTAACAGTTTCAAACATATTATAGAAAGCATACAACACAGAAACCAACCAATTCTCCCCCTATTTGTCTTAACAAATAGAATTAAAAAACAGTTTTAAGAGTGATTTTGAGAGTCAAGAATGCCTAACTCATTTCTTTAGAAGAAAAACCTTTCTTTTGGTTGAGGTTTTGTAAATATATCAGCCAGTTGCAGTTTTGTTTCAATGAATTTCACATCACAGTCTCCATTGTTCACATGATCTCGTATGAAGTGATGATGAATCGCAATGTGCTTAGTTCTTGAATGTTGAATCTGATTTTTGTTGAGATTATAGCACTTGTGTTGTCACAAAGCAAAGGAACCTTGCTGATCTTCAATCCAAAATTTGCAAGTTGTTGTTTAAGTCAAAGAATTTGTGCACAGCAGCTTCCTGCAGCAATGTATTCAGCCTCTACAGTAGAAAGAGCTACACAAGCTTGCTTCTTACTATGCCAAGAGATGAGGCTTGATCCAAGAAGATGACAAGTGCCACTTGTGCTTTTTCTGTCTAGCTTACATCCTGCAAAATCATAATCTGAATAACCAATTAAATGTATAAGAGAGTGAGAAGGATACCATAAACCAACATTTGGTTGTTCCTTGAGATATTTAAGAATCCTTTTTGCAACTTTGAAGTGAGATTCCTTTGGATTTGCTTGATATCTTGCACAAAGACACACGACAAACATGATATCCGGTCTACTTGCTGTGAGATAGAGTAAGAAACCAATTAAACCTTTGTATTTTGTTTGATCTACCCCTTTTCCAACAGCATTTGCATCCATATAACAGCTTGAGGGCAAGGGTGTGCTTGCTTCCTTACAACTTTCCATTTCAAATTTCTTGAGAATTTCTTTGCAATATTTTGATTGGCATAGAAAGATTCCATCCTTTGTTTGCTTAACCTGCAATCCAAGAAAGAAAGAAAGTTCTCCCATCATAGACATTTCAAACTCACCTTGCATAGCTGCCACAAATTCTTCACACAAGCTATCTTGGGTAGCACCAAAGATGATGTCATCAACATAGATTTGTACTAGGATAATTTCAGAATTTGACTTCTTGATGAAGAGAGTTTTGTCAATCATTCCTCTTTCATAACCATGTGACAAAAGGAAATTGCTAAGTCTCTCATACCACTGCCTTGGAGCTTGCTTAAGCCCATACAATTCCTTTTTCAGCTTAAAAACATGATTAGGATGTTGATGATCTTCAAAACCCGATGGTTGCTCAACATACATTTCTTCATTGATAAAGCCATTGAGAAAAACACTCTTCACATCCATTTGAAAGAGTTTGAATCCACTCATACAAGAAAAAGTCAGTAGCAGCCTCACGACTTCCAATCTTGCAACAGGGGCAAAGGTTTCTCCATATTCAATCCCTTCCTCTTGATTGTAGCCTTTGGAAACTAGCCTTGCCTTGTTCCTTGTAATTACTCCAGCCTCATCAATCTTGTTTCTGAAAACTCATTTAGATCCAATGATGTTCATCTCAGCAGCTTTAGGAACCAGAAACCATACATCATTCCTAGCAAACTGATTCAGCTCTTCATGCATAACTTCCACCTATTTTTCATCTTTAAGAGTTTCTTCAATAGACTTTGGTTCAACTTTAGAGACAAAAGCAGTGTGCTTGCAGAAGTTTGAGATAGAGCTACGAGTAGAAACACCCTCCTTTATCTGCCCAATGATGTTCTCCACTGACAGATCTCTTGGTATTCTCCATTCTTTAGGTAGCTCACTCTGCTGCAGAATTTCAATTGGTTGTTTCGATAAATCAACCAGTTGTTTTTTCTGCACAACAGTCCAGCTTCTCCATATTGATGTTCTGCTCATCCTCTTCTGTGCTGTTCTTTGAGACTTGAATGCTTTTGTGATCAACTTCATCAAAGACCACATGAACAAATTCTTCTACAGCCATGAGCCTCTTGTTGTAGATCCTGTATGCATGACTATTTAATGAATAGCCAATAAAGATTCCAAGATCAGCTTTTTCGTCAAACTTTCCCACTCATTTTGAAATTCCCCTCCATGATCACTCCTTATAGAACCAATGTTGTTGTTTTTTGTGTTTTGTAACCTTCTAACAAGCTTTTTGAAGGCAGAGAAGGCATCACTCTTTGATTCCAAGCAGAGAGTCCATGTGAACCTAGAGAAATCATCCACAATAACAAGAGCATAATAGTTGCCACCAAGACTCATGGTTCTTGAAGGTCCAAACAAATCCATATGGAGCAACTCAAGGGGTTTTAAAGATGAAACAACATTTTTAATTTTGAAAGAATTTTTAACTTGTTTCCCCTTTTGACAAGCTTCATGTACTGCCCAGGTAGTCGGAAGTGATGACGTGGCAGCAAGCGATAATATAGGCGTGTTGAACGGAACACCTGGCTGACAGAAGGGAAGGAAGTCGGGGAGCTCGTGTAGTCGCCAATCGTTAAGTTGGCGTGCTCCGATCTCTAGCATATCCAAACCGGCGGTCACCAGGTTTGTGTCGTAGTCGCCGGATGCGAACCCAGGCGACCAAGTGATCAGAGATCGCCGAGAGGAGGACATCGCCGAAAGATCAGGAAAGTTTGTTCAAGGCTTTCAAAGGGCACGAGTGCGAAGGATGAAGTTATCAGATGATCATTCCCTAGCTAGCCAGAGGTTGAGGCCAGGGAACAGCTTACCAGGACATGCACGGTGAAGCAAGTGAAGCAGATCTTGATGGCGGTCGGCGAGACCACAGGGAAGGTGTGCATAGTGACACCCCGTACTCGCCACACAGAAGAGATCGCGCTCTAAGGCAGCTATACACCGAGTTACTCCTTGCATGGGTAACTTAGTGGAACACCTGAAGAGTAAGAAGTGACGCTCAAGCAAAGGACGCTCCAGATGGTGACACGTGTACAGCTGGATGCGAGCCACATGTTCAGATGTGTAACCGTCAGGAGAGAGAAAGTGCACAGGTATATAAGAGATTCTAACGAACTTCTGAGGTACGCGCGTTTAGAACACTTCTTTACGCTTGGAGAATACTTGAGTGACGGAGAGAGTTTTTGCACGGTTCCTTGAGTTCTTAGTTTTCTCTCTTAGAGTTTTGGTTGTTCCGTCACTGACTTGAGCGTCGGAGCGCAATCGGCCGCAGCGGCGCCACTCTGTCTTTTGCAGGTTCTTGAGGTGAATCGAGGTGTGAAGGACGGAAGCTAGCGTGGTGCAAAGCCGATCCAGAGGAAGAATACCTTTGACGTGGCAAGGCTCTTGCGTTCTGGTCAACCGGCAGGATCATCAGGCGCCCACCGTGGGGCCGTGTAAAACCTGTCCCCATCCACATCGTGAGTTCTTGAAGTTTCTGTAGTTTCTGTGTGGTTGTGTGATGGTGCAACCATTTTCCACCGTTCATTCAAGCTTTTGTTCGGTGATTTCAAGTTTTCCACCGTTCGTTCGAGCTTTGTTCGGTGAATTCGAGTTTTCTGCCGTTCGTTTGGGTTTTAATCGGTAGTTTGAAGTTTTCACCGTTTGTTCGAGCTTTCGATCGTTTTTCTTGAAGTTTCTTGCTGTTTGCGCGGTTTCCAATCGATTGGTTCGAAGTTTTACCGTTCGTTCACGTTTCTGGTTGGTGAATCGGGAGTTTTGCTGGAGGAGCGGTAGTTTTGTGGTGAAGTCGCAAGTTTCTGTGAAGGTTTCGACGTCCGAATCTATCGGCGTGCTGTTGTGGTTTGGGAGTTCTTGGGAGTTTGGGAGTTTCTGACCGATTGATTGCTGGATCGATCGTTTGCTGGAGAAGGTTTCGTTCGTTGAAGTTTGGTCTGCTGAGTTTTCATGAGAAAGATGAGAAGCAACCGTTCAAGTCCCGTTGTGCCAGTTGCTACAGAAGGCGCCATGACCATGGCGCAAATGATGGAGATCATGCGTGCGCTGCAGGCGAATGTGGAGGCCTCGCGCATAGAGCAAGCGAAGATGCATGTAGACCTGGTCACCTCTCAGGCCAGGAATGAAGAGCTCAGCAAAGTGACTGAGGAGTTGCGTCAAGCTCTTCAGGAGCAGAGAGGACGCCCAGTTGCTGAAGAGGTCGCGCCGTCGTCGCCACCTCGCGTTTTCCCTATGCCGTTTGCTCAGGCTATCACAAACACGCCTATCCCTGCGAGCGTGGTACCTGTGAAGGCTTCTTTCACCGGCGTGGAGGACCCTGAGGCACATCTCACCACGTTCCACACGCAGATGATGCTGTCAGGGGGCTCGGATGTTGTATATTGCAAGATGTTTGTGAGCACGCTCCAGGGAACAGCGCTGGAATGGTTTGTGAGCTTGCCTACAGGTCACATAACCTATTTCCAGGAGTTTTCGAAGCTTTTCGTCGAGCAGTACATTGTGAACAAGGCGCCACTAGGGTGTCTTATGACCTGTTCGACATAAGGCAGTACCAGGGAAAGTCCCTCAGGGACTACTTGAATCGTTTTGGAGCACAGATGGTCCGCTCGCCTGCCAAAGACGAGGAGATGCTGGTATACGCCTTCAAAAAGGGCGTGCTGCCGGGACCTTTCTGTGAGGCGCTGATTAGGGCTCACCCCGCCACGTTTGCTGAAGTTAGGCGACTTGCGGTGGCCCACATCGCCGACAAGAGTGAGGTCGCTGAGAAGAGAGGAAGCGTGGCCCCTGCTAGGCCACGAGCCCAGACTAGAATCCAGCCGCAGAGGGTGCTGGAGATGACGGCGGCCAAGAAGGATCAAAGGACCCGCCATCCTTATGATCTGAGGAGGAACAAGGGAAGGGGTCCAGGGCGCCCCAGGGAGTACAATCGCCCACCAAAGCACAAGTTTGTCATGGGGTTGGCGGATCTGATCGCCATTCCCAACATAGCAGCCAGGCTTAAGGCACCTGAGAAAGTGGGCGACAAGGTGTTGGGACCAAAACCAGACGCCTGGTGTGAGTTCCACCAGAGTTTTGGTCACACCATTGATTCGTGTTTGGCCCTGGGATACCAGCTCGACGACCTGGTCAAGAGCGGTTTCTTGAATGATTACCTGCTGGACAGGAGGACGGGAGGTGCGTCGAGCTCCCAGCCGGCGAGTGGCAAGATTCAGCAGCACGAGATGCACACTCATGGCAAGATCCACACCATCGCTGGAGGATTCTCGGGTGGTGGATGCACTGCGTCACAGAGGAAGAAATACGCAAGGTCTGTGATGACGGTGGATATGTTCGAGGATCACTCGCCAGATGTGGACATCACGTTCACAAAAGAAGATCTCAGGGACGTTGTGCCTCACGGCAACGATCCCATAGTTATCTCGCTCGTCACAGCGAGAAGGAAAGTCCACCGGGTGCTGTGGACCAAGGAAGCTCGGCAGATGTGATGTTCTGGCTGACTTTCACACAGTTGCAACTACCCCTTGACCAGCTGAGGCCCTATGGAGGATGCTTATATGGGTTCGTTGGCGATCAGGTGGAGGTCAGGGGGTACATAGAGCTGAGAACAACGTTCACGAATGAGGTGGCATCGAGGACGAAGAAAATCAAGTACCTCGTTGTGAATGCCCCCTCAGCCTATAACATTCTGTTGGGGAGACCAACCCTCAACAGAATAGGAGCTGTGCCCTCAACTAGGCATATGAAGGTTAAGTTACCGTCAATGGAGGGGGTGGTGATCACCATCAGATCTGACCAGAAGGAGGCGAAGAAGTGCTATGAGAATAGCCTCAAGAATAAGAGGTCAGTGAGTTACATCACCACGACGCCACCTCCCGGTGTGAAGCCCAGACCAACAGAATGGCGAGTTGTTGATGCGGCGAGGGAAGTGGCCGCCGGAGGCGATGTCACCATGACGGAAGCTATGGTTGAGGGAGAGAGCGCCGGACGGGAAGAAGAAGCGAGGAACCGCCCAGAGGAAGCGAGGGAATTGGGAATCGCCAGGGCGGTGATCGCCAGGGAAGCCAGACCCAAACTCGTCGAGGAGTGGCTCGAAAGGGAGATCAAGGGAAAGGTCTTCAAGCTGGGAAGATCTTTGGAGGCTGGGCTCCAAGACCAGATCGCCAAGGTGATAGAACGGCATCTGGATGCTTTTGCATGGTCTGCTTCAGACATGCCGGGAATTGACCCCGATTTCTTGTGTCACCATTTGGCAATGGACACACAAGTTAGACCAGTGCGGCAGAGAAGAAGAAAATTTAACGAGGAGAGGAGGCAGGCAATCAAGGATGAAACACAGAAGCTCCTCGCCGCAGGCCATATCAGGGAGGTCCAATACCCTGAGTGGCTGGCTAATGTCGTACTGGTGAAGAAGAGCAATGGGAAGTGGCGCATGTGCGTCGACTTCACTGACCTGAACAAGGCCTGCCAAAAGGATTCATACCCTTTGCCAAGCATAGATGCCCTGGTCGACAGTGCAGCAGGGTGCAAGTTGCTGAGCTTTCTGGACGCCTTCTCGGGGTATAATCAGATAAAGATGCATCCTATGGATGAAGAGAAGACTGCCTTCATGACTGAGAGGTCGTGCTACTGTTACAAGGTGATGCCTTTTGGGTTGAAGAATGCGGGGGCCACGTACCAAAGATTGATGGATAAGGTACTTGCACCAATGTTGGGATGGAATGTGCAAGCGTACGTAGATGATATGGTCGTGACCTCCCCAGAAAAGAGTAAGCACGTTGTGGATTTGGAGGAGTTGTTCACCACAATCGCCAAGTTCAGATTAAAGCTGAACCCCGAGAAGTGCATTTTTGGCGTGGAGGCAGGGAAGTTCTTGGGATTCCTCTTAACTGAAAGAGGAATAGAGGCAAATCCTGATAAGTGTGCTGCCATTTTGGCGATGAGGAGCCCGGCTACCGTGAAGGAGGTGCAGCAACTTACAGGTCGGATGGCCGCCCTGTCTCGTTTTGTATCAGCTAGTGGAGAGAAAGGCCATCCGTATTTCCAATGTCTGAGGCGAAACAACAAGTTTGTCTGGTCGAAGGAGTGTGAAGAAGCCTTCGTGAAGCTTAAAGAGTACTTGGCAAGCCCGCCGGTTTTGTGTAAACCCTTGGTAGGAACCCCTCTCAGGTTGTATTTTGCTGTGACTAAGAGGGCGGTGAGTGCGGTGCTCGCCCAAGATCAAGACCAGGCTCAGAAGCCTATTTATTTCGTCAGCAAGGTGTTGCAAGGCCCGGAGGTGAGGTATCAGGCCTTGGAGAAAGCTGCACTGGCTGTAGTATTTTCGGCGAGGAGGTTGCGACACTATTTTCACAGTTCTACAGTGCTAGTGATAACCGACTTGCCCATCCAAAAAGTCCTAAAGAAGCCTGACGTAGCTTGGAGAATGGTGAAGTGGGCGGTGGAGCTGTCGGAGTTCGACATCAAGTACGAGCCCCGAGGTCCGATCAAGGGACAGATTTTCACCGATTTTGTGGTCGAGCTCTCGTCGGAAGCAGCACGAGTTGAAGGGGATGATTTTCGTTGGGTGCTCTCGGTGGACGGATCGTCAAACCAGCAGGGTAGCGATGCTGGAGTCATTCTAGAAGGGCCCAACGGCGTGTTGATAGAACAGTCCCTGAGGTTTGCCTTCAAAGCCAACAACAATCAAGCAGAGTATGAAGCGTTGATCGTCGGAATCTTGCTGGCCAAGGAGATGGGAGCTAGGGTGCTGATGGCTAAGAGTGACTCGTTATTAGTCACGGGACAAGTAACAGGCGAGTTCCAGGCCAAGGATCCACAAATGGCGGCTTACTTGGAGTATGTGCAGGAGTTGAAGAGTTTCTTTGTCTCGTTTGAAGTGGTGCATGTGCCCAGAGAGCAGAATGCCCGAGCAGACTTGCTAGCTAAGCTCGCCAGTTCGGGCAAGGGGGGTAGGTAGAGGACAGTGATCCAAGAAACTCTGAAGACGCCTAGAGCATTTGTGGCAGACCATCTGGTTCTTCAGATAAGCAAGTCGACGGAGAAAGCGGCGAGGAGTCACAGGTCCTTGACTCAGGAGACCTTGAGGTCGCCGAGAATAAGAGCATGTCGGGGGGAGAGGGTGAACATGACGCAAGTCTGTGCCACGCATGAGCCAGACACATGGATAACCCAGTACCAGCGCTGCTTGGCAGATGGCCTTCTCCCGCTGGATCCGACAGAGGCTAGAAAGATAAAGAAGAACTCCAACAAGTTCACCATGATTGATGGCGAGTTGTACAGGTTTGGGTTCACACACCCACTCCTGGAATGTGTGCACGGGGAAAAATGTACAAGAATCATGGCCGAGCTCCATGAAGGGATATGTGGAAGCCATGTTGGGGATCGAGCTCTGGCTGCAAGAACTCTTCGTGCAGGCTATTACTGGCCAACAATGAGGGAGGACTGCAAGAAGTATGCACAGTGTTGCAAACAATGTTAGCAGCACGTCGATTGGCACAAAGCGCCTCCAGAAGAGTTAAAGTCAATTTACAGCCCTTGGCCATTTCATACGTGGGGAATTGACATTCTGGGACCTTTTCCATTGGCGATCAGGCTGATGAAGTACTTGGTGGTGGCGATTAAATACTTCATCAAGTGGATCGAAGCAGAACCAGTAGCCCAGATCACCGCACACAAGATTGAGAGCTTTGTATGGAAGAACATCGTGTGCCGGTTTGGTGTGCCTAAGCGCCTGGTGTCAAACAATGGGACTCAGTTTGCAAGTCACCTACTGAAGAAGCTGTGCGAAGAATTGGGAATTCAGCAGGTGTTTGCATCCGTCGAGCACCCTCTGACAAATGGCCAAGTAGAGTCCGCCAATCGGGTGTTGCTGAGAGGTTTGAAGAGAAGGCTGGAGAAAGCTAAGGGGTCGTGGGCCAAGGAGGTACCCCGCATAGTTTGGGCGTACCATACCACCGAGCAGTCAGGAACTCATGAGACCCCGTTCAGCTTGGTCTATGGATGTGATGCAATGATTCCAGTAGAAATCCAGAAGAGCTCGCCGAGATTCCAGAACTTTGTGGCGGAAGACTCGAACGAAGAAAGAAGGTTGAATCTGGATTTACTGGATGAGGTCAGGGAGGAGGCAAGGGTAAAGGCTGAGGCAGTGAAAAGGAGGATTGAATGAAGGTATAACTCGAAGGTGATGCCAAGGCAGTTTAAAGAAGGCGACCTTGTGATGAGGAAGGCCCACCAGTATGAGATGGAAAACAAGTTATCGCCTAAGTGGACAGGACCGTTCAGAATAATCGAGGCGCTTGGGAACGACGCCTACCGCTTAGAGACATTGGAAGGAGGGGCGATTCCTCGCACTTGGAACGCCACACACCTCAAGTTATATTACAGTTAAAGCTTTGTAAGTAAAAACGAACATGAAGAGATTTGCAAGCTTTCTGTTAAAACAGTTTGAAGGGGGCACTCTTTTTTCCCTAAGGAGGGTTTTTAATGAGGCCACCCAATAAAGAAAAGTTTTCAAAGAATTTAAAGCTTCTAAGATTGCATGCTTGTTGTTCGAAATTTTTAGAAAAAAGACCTTATCACTCGTACGTGATTCAAGGCAAGTTTAAAGTTATGCTGCATGCTTTCTAAGAAAAAGTTTTAAAGTCCCCACCGCTTTTCGGCGATTGGCGGCATTAGTTAAAGTTTTAAAGTCCTCATCATCTTACGGTGATCGGAGGCACCAGTAAGGATTAAAGACCTCAACGCTCTCGTGCGTCTTGAGGCGAGAAAAATAAAGACCTCCTCGCTGTCGAGCGAGTGCAGGCGAGAAAGAGATAAAGTCCTCAGTGCATCCAGGGGGGAGGAGATGTACACCCTGGGCAAGTTGAGGCACCAGATAAAGTCCTTCTCGTCGTCGAGCGAGTTCAGGCCAGATAAAGTCCTTCTCGCCGTCGAGCGAGTTCAGGCGAGAAAAAGTCCTTCTCACCTCAGAGTGAGTTCAGGCAAGATGAACTGAAAAGTCAGGGGTGTTCGTGACCTTAAACGGCGGGAAAGGAAGGAAAACGCCTTTCCCCCTTTAAGTGAAACATCAATATTGACTTAGTAAGACCAGAGAAGACTTCCACGCTTGTAGGCGGTGTGAAGGCAGATAAAATCCTTCTCGTCTTGAACGAGTTCAGGTATGGCGTGAAGGGTGAAAGAAGTTTAAAGGATAGCTAAGGTAGGTTCAAAGAGAACACCTCACTATCCGGCTTATTGTTCTGAAACTCAGGGAGGTAGAGAAGGATCCGAAAGGGGCCTCTACCCCCAGATGAGGGAACAATAGCCAAGTTATGAAGGCAAAGAAAGCTTACATCGCTAGAACCCTATGGCGATCAGAAGAATTCCAGGCGATGATAGGGGTAAAGGCTAACCTTGCCGGGTAGATCAAGTAAACTGTATTGTGATACCAGTTTAAGTTAAAACCTGTTGCCTAGTAAGTAGCTAATTGCCTTAAGTTTGCGAGTTACGTTAAATGTAATCGCTTGAAGGTTAATAAGTTGCTCAAGTTTTACTTTGAGTTAACAGTTGATGAATTGTTATAAGATTGATAGTTTGCTCGAGTTCAAAGCAGTGAGTAAACGGTTAAGCCCGAGGAATCGCTAAGTTAATTTGTTTAAAGCGAGTACTACTGGTTAGTTGATCAACCATACAGCGAGTAAGAAAGCAGATGAAGGTTAAAGAATGCGAAGTAAACAGAAAGACGAGGTGCAAAAGCGGAAGAAGTTGTATAAAAGCAGTGTCAGTTCAAATACATAAGTAGAAAAATTACAAGTAAAGTTCGTACAAACAGAAATAAGCAACAAGCTTTCAAAGAGCAAAGTGATGGAGGGAGACAATTAATCTTCGGAAGGCACGATCTTCCCATCCACCACCTCGTTGCAGATGGACACCATGGTCAGATCAAGCTCGGGGTATTGGCAAGCGACTTGCTCCAGGGCGGCGTCGAACCTGGCGGCAAGGACTTGGGCGGAGCTTTGCTCGAGCTCTTCGGTTTGTTGCTTCAGCTCGTCGGCTCGTTTCTTCAGCTCTTCAGTTTCCCTGCGAGCTTGAGCAAGGTCTTCAGCAACCTTTTTGCCTTCGTCCCGCGCCTGGGCCAGCTCTGCAGCAGTTTTCTTGTTTTCCTCTTGAGCTTTGGCGAGCTCAGCCATGGCGTCGTCCCTCTCCTTCTCGACCTTCCCGAGGAGGACCTCCCGATCAGCTGACCTCTTTTCAAGGTTCTCCACCTTGGCCGCATCTGCTTTCATTGATGCCTCCAAGTTGGCCACCTTGAGCCTGTAGGGTACCAACTTACTCTCCAGCTCAATTTTCTCTTGAGCTAGGAGGTGCAGTTTTGGGCGCAAATCGGAGGCCTCCTTGCGTGCGCCCCTTAGCTCAACGCTCATGGCGTCCTCCAGCCTTGAATGATCGATTTCTGCCATCATCAGGTTGCAAGACAATTTTTCCGCATCAATCCTTATCAGGCGGTTCTCCTCCTGGAGCGCTGAGTTCTCGTCCTGAAGCCTCTATCTCGAGTTCTTCACAGCCTTCGTTATGATTGAGGGGAGATCCTCTGCCATCATCTTTAGTTTGGCTGTGAAGGGCCCCCAGACCTCTTCGATGGAGGGGGGAAGGCTTGCAGTTGTTGCTGGTGGAGGTGCTGGAGGAGCTTGGTGCTGAGTTTCACCACCACCCTCTTGAGTCTGTAAAGCAAGGGGGGCTTCTTGGCGTGGTGGTGAAGTCGGGGACTCTGTTATGAGGATTGGAGAGTTATGAGCACCCTCATCTCCACCTGGTGCGGTCCCAGCAATAGAGGTGGTTGAAGGGGGGCCCTCTCCAGCAGATACGAATGGCGTGGAGGCGCTTGGAGGATTCTCAATGAAATTAGGTTCGCTGCCTTCAACCACAGGGAGCGCAACCGCATCTGCTGGAGGAGAAGGCGGTGTTGGTGTTGGGAGAGCGGGTGGTGAAGGGGGTGCCACCCTTGTTCTTTTGGTGACGAGGCCATCTTCAGTCGCCTCGTCATCCTCTTCCTCCTGTACCACTTGAGGAGTTTTCCTCTTTGGCTTCCTCAAAACAAGTTTTTTTCTCAATTTGAAAAACTCAAATCTTTTTTTCTTTTTCTTGTTTGTTCTAAAACATAAACAAACTATTTATAGCTTTCAAAGATTGGTCAAAGCATTTAAAACAGGAGCGTATTCAGTTTGAAAATCATTTAAAGCAAACTCAACTAACAAAACAAATTCAGTTAGGATTTTCAAACAAACAATCGATTGAAAGCACGAAACAATCGATTGTTTTGGTTTGACAGCAAGTCAACCAACCAAAACAGTTTTCAACCTAAGAGTAAAACAATCGGTTGTTTCGACAAAACAACAAGTTGTTTTTCACTTAGTGTGAAAAACACTTTAATCTTAAAAGAATTGAAAACACTTTAGCTTTAGATTCAACAAAGAGTGGATTACACAGATAAACTACCCAGATCCTATCCTAAACACAGCAACAACTTCAGCCTTTCATCAAACACAAGATTTGGATTCTTCAAAGCCTTTGATCACACTTGATTCAACAACATCCTCATAATTGTGGGGCTCAGTTGAAGAAGAAAATGAAGCAATAATACGTTTAAAATTAGAAGATAGAGCATGATAGGACATAAAATTATTAATAGGGTATTTAGAACTTACAATATGTGCAGATGGCATGTCGGTATGGAAATTTGTAAGGTAGGCTAGGGTTCTCCTAACCCGAGTGGACCCCCGTGGCGAGTTATGTGCTGCATTTTCAGTGGGAATCATGGTCTTAGTGGCAGTGTTGTTATTGTCAGAGAGAAAATCATAGGTGGAAATTTAAGATTCAAGAACAAGGAAAGATAAATTATTGGGACCCTCATTATCATCATCTTTCATTTTATAAGGAAAATAATGTTAATAGAAAACAGTATGTCTTGAGATCTCAATTTTATGATTTTGAAGATTAAGAAAAAGATAACCTTTAGTGAAGCCAAGAAAAATACCAGATACAACCTTATCATCTAGTTTCTTTATGTGAGAAGTAATAGTATTAGAGTAGCAAAGACAACCAAAAACACGTAAAGATGAGATATCATACAAAGTATCATTTAATTTTTCATAAGGGGTCATGTTCTGCAGCAAAGGAGTGGGAATACAATTGATGAGAAGAACAACATGTAAAACAACAAAATGCTAGAAAATAAGAGGTAAATTAACTTGGAAAAGCAAAGCATGTGTTACATTAAGAATATGTTGGTGTTTGCGTTCTACAATAACATTCTATTCGGGTGTTTCTATACAAGTTTTTTTTATGAATAATGCCTTTTATAGAAAACAGATTTGTCATAGCAAATTCAACCCCATTATCAAAACATATAATTTTGACAGTTGTTTGAAAATAGTTTTCAACATAAGATAAAAAAACTAGTTATGTGCATTCTGACTTTAGATTTTGTGCGCATAGAAATCACCCAAGTATAGCGAGAAAAATCATCCACAATGGTTAAAAAATACCGAAAACCATGCATAGAAATAACAGAGCAAGGACCCCATATGTCCATATGTAAAATCTCAATTATTTTAGAAGTAATGAAATCACTTAAAGCAAACGAAAGTTTTCTTTGCTTTGCTCTATGACAAGTATCACACAGATATGGTTTATGAGCAGAAATAAAAGAGTATAGATATCTCAATATATGAAATCTTTCATCAGAAAGATATCCCAGTCTATTGTGCCACACATTAGTATCTTTCAAAACAAAATGAAAAGAAGGAACATATCTGTTTGTGGCATGTCTTTGAAAAACACAAGCATTAAAAATATACAAGCCATATTTGGCTTCAACTGTACCAATCTTCTCTTTCGTTAGATTGTCTTATATCACACAATCCTTGGATGAGAAAATCAAGTGAAAGTTCAACGTAGAAGCAATTTTGGAAGCGAAAATCAGATTAAAAGTGAATTCAGGCACATATAAAACATTATTTAGGTAAAACTTATTACTAAAAGCAACAGTTCCAGAACAACTAGTGTAAAAACGATGTCCATTTGGCAAACTGATAAGAACAAGCTTGATACTTTTATAAGATGTGAAATCAGACAAACAGGTGCAAACATGATCATTTGCTCCTGAATCTAAGACCCAAGAGCCTTTAATACTAATATAAAGATTTGAAATAATAACATTACCAGTTGGAGAATCCTTGTGATTGATTTACTTGCAGTTGAGGTTGATTCACAATATTATTTGTGGCATTTTTCTTGATCAATGCAGATAAGACTTGATATTGCTGAGTTATGAAGACAGAACACATGTCTCAAGTGCTGAGCATGGGAGCTTTGATGTTTTAAATCCACATGAAACTTGAAGTTGTGTTGTTTTTGGTTTGGGTTTAGATTAGAATGTTTAGAATCTATGTTAAGATTGTTAGAATATATGGCTTTAAACTAGAGGAAGGGTGAATTGTTTAAAGAGAGTTTTCGTAATCTTTTAAGCCTTGAATGAAAATACTTCGCGAATACCTTGATTAAGAAATTAGTTTTTCAAAACACAAAGCTTAAAGCACTGCACTAGCAAAACAATCGGTTGTTTCGTAGAAACAATCGGTTGTTTATACCAGTAAACAAATATCAAAACTGAATTTAAAGAGTTAGGGATAGAGAAAATGTACACAGATGTTTATACTGGTTCACTCCAATCCCAGAGCTACATCCAGTCTTCTCAAAAACTTCTGAGGAAATCCACTAAGCAATCACACCTTGATCACTTAAACCACAACCAAGAAAGTGACCTTGATCCCCTCAAGACACACACTTCTCTTGGCCAACACACCAACACTAAGATTTCTGATCTTGATCCCCTCAAGAACACACAACAAATCTCAGCAAACACACAAACGAAACTTGTTCAACAGAGTACAAGGATTACACTTGTTACAGAAGATAATATGAAATCAATACAAGCAGAATCCTATTCCACACACTTTGATCAATCACAAACTCTAAGCAATCTCAATTCTTTGAAAAACTAAAAAACTTGTATTCAAAAGATTGTTACTCAAATCTGTTTTTCTGAATTTACTCAAAGATGTTGTTTGTTATCAAATCTTAACAAACTCTTAAATTGCATTTAAAGATTGGTCAAAGCATTTAAAGACTGAAGCGTAAGCAGTTAAATCATTTAAAGCATTTAAAGCTCAGTCAAAGATAAAACAGTTTTTCTGTTATGGTACCAAAACAAACAATCGGTTGTTTCTTCAAATCAATCGGTTGTTTTGGTTTTAAAAGCTTAACCATTTGAAAAAAAGCAGTTTTCAATCTTTTCTAAAAACATCTAAGTGTAAACAATCGGTTGTTTCTAACTTAGTTTGAAAAACATTTTTCTTTCAAAAAGATTGGGAATGTCTATGCTTTGGATTCAATCAAGAGGTGGATTACAAACACAATCTACCCCAGATCCTAACTAAAACAGCACAGCAACAGCAAGCACAGCCAAGGCTTCAACATCCTTCAAAGGGTTTGGATTCTTCAAAGCTTGAACACCACTTGGTTCAACAATCTCCCCCTATTTGCTGAAGACAAATCCCTGGTGCTTGTGTTTGATCTGATTGAATCTGAAGCAGTACCTGTAAAAATAGCATTTATACTATCCTATGCTTCTTACAGCAGCAGGTCAGATTTTTATACATTCAAAGCATAAAACATGATAAACAATCGGTTTTTTACACGAATTAATCGGTTGTTTCTATCAGCAGTAGCAGAAAACAGCTTTAAATCAGAGATTTTCACAGTTTATACAGTTTCAGATAACGATATACAAGAACCAATTAATTCTCCCCTTATTTGTCTTCACAAATAGACTTTTAGCATGTTTTAAAACAGATTTAGGAGAGATTATTAAGATCAAGGATACCTAACTCATTTCTTAGGAAGAAAATCCTCTTTTTTGGTAATGGTTTCGTGAAGATGTCAGCTAACTGCAGTTTGGTCTCCACAAACTTCACTTCACAGTTCCCATTGTTTACATGATCCCTGATGAAATGATGTCTTATCTCAATATGTTTGGTCCTTGAGTGCTGAATCTGATTTTTGGTAAGATTGATGGCACTTGTGTTATCACACATCAAAGGGACCTTGCTGATTTGTAATCCAAAGTTTGCAAGTTGTTGTTTGAGCCACAGAATCTGTGCGCAACAGCTCCCAGCAGCAATATATTAAGCCTCAGAAGTAGAGAGAGCAACACATGCTTGCTTCTTGCTATGCCATGAGATTAGACTTGAGCCAAGAAGGTGACAAGTGCCACTTGTGCTCTTTCTATCTAGCTTGCAACTTGCAAAGTCAAAATCTAAATAACCAATTAAATGAATTGGAGAGTGAGAAGGATACCATAAACCAAAAGATGATGTTCCTTTGAGATATTTCAGAATTCTTTTTGCAGCTTTGAAGTGTGACTCTTTAGGATTTGCTTGATATCTTGCACATAGACACACCGCAAACATGATGTCTGGTCTACTAGTTGTTAGATAAAGCAAATAGCCAATCAATCCTCTGTATTTTGTTTGATCTACACTCTTTCCAGCAGCATCAGCATCCATATAACAGCTTGATGGCATTGGAGTGCTTGCTTCTTTGCAACTATCCATTTCAAATTTCTTGAGAATCTCCTTGCAATACTTTGATTGACATAGAAAGATCCCATCCTTTGTTTGCTTAACCTGCAATCCAAGAAAGAATGACATTTCTCGCATCATAGACATTTCAAACTCACCTTTCATTGCAGCCACAAATTCTTCACATAAACTATCTTGTGTAGCACCAAAGATGATGTCATCTACATAGATTTGCACGAGAATTATTTCTGCATTTGACTTTTTGATGAAGAAAGTCTTGTCTACCATTCCCCTTTCATAACCATGAGATAGCAGAAAATTGCTAAGCCTTTCATACCACTGTCTTGGAGCTTGCTTCAGTCCATACAAAGCTTTCTTCAACTTGAAGACATGGTTGGGATACTTATGATCTTCAAAGCCTGGTGGTTGATCTACATACACTTCCTCATTGATGTAGCCATTTAAGAAGGCACTCTTGACATCCATTTGGAAGAGTTTGAAACCACTCATACACGCAAAAGCCAGCAGCAGCCTCACAACCTCTAATCTAGCAACAGGAGCAAAGGTTTCACCATAATCTATGCCCTCCTCTTGATTGTAGCCCTTGGAAACTAGCCTTACTTTGTTCCTTGTGATCACACCATCTTCATCTAGCTTGTTCCTGAAAGTCCATTTCGAACCAATAATATTCATTTCATCAGTTCTAGGGACAAGAAACCATACCTCATTCCTTGCAAACTGATTCAACTCTTCATGCATAGCTTCAACCCACTTCTCATCCTTGAGAGCTTCCTCAATTGACTTTGGTTCAATTTGAGAGACAAAAGTTGTGTGCCTGCAGAAGTTTGAGATGGAGCTACGTGTGGAGACACCTTCCTTTATCTGCCCTATGATGTTGTCCACTGACAGATCTCTAGGAATCTTCCACTCCTTGGGCAGCTCACTCTGTTGCAGAATTTCAATCGGTTGTTTCTGCGAATCAACCGGTTGTTTTTCTGCACAGATTTCCAGCTTCTCCAAACTGATGCTCTGTTCATCTTCTTCAGCACTAGTCTTTTGGATTTGATTGATTATGCGATCTACCTCATCAAAGACAACGTGAACTGTTTCTTCTACAGTCATCAACCTCTTGTTGTAGACTCTATATGCATGACTTGTGAGTGAATACCCTATGAAGATGCCAAGATCCGCTTTTTCATCAAACTTTCCCAAGTTTTCTTTTCCATTGTTGAGGATGAAACAACTGCAGCCAAAAACCCTAAGATGGTTGATGTTAGGCTTCCTTCCATTGAAGAGTTCATATGGAGTTTTCTTCAAAATGGACCTAATAAGCACCATATTCATCACATAACATGAGGTGCTCACTGCATCTGCCCAAAAGTACTTAGGAAGAGATGATTCACTAAGCATTGTCCTTGTTAGCTCTTCAAGAGACTTGTTCTTCCTTTCTACCACTCCATTCTGTTGTGGTGTTCTTGGAGCAGAGAAGTTGTGCAGAATTCCCATCTTCTCACAGAATTTGCTGAACTTCTCATTTTGAAATTCTCCTTCATGATCACTTCTAATAGAACCTATGTTGTTGTTCTTTGTATTCTGCAACCTTCTTGCTAACTTCTTGAATGCAGAAAAGGCATCACTCTTTGATTCCAAGAAAAGAGTCCAAGTGTACCTAGAATAGTCATCAATAATAATAAAAGCATAATAATTTCCACTAAGACTCATAGTTCTTGAGGGTCCAAAGAGATCCATGTGAAGAAGTTCAAGAGGTTTCAAAGATGAAACAAAATTTCTAATTTTGAAAGAACTTTTCACTTGTTTCCCTTTTTGGCATGCTTCACAAATGTGATCTCTCTCAAACTTGAGTTTTGGTAGCCTAATCACAAGATCCCTTGAAATTAACTTGTTCAAGTGGTTCATGTGAATATGAGCAATTCTTCTATGCCAAAGCCAAGATTCATCTTGCTTGGATAGAAGACATCCAATTGAACATGGTGAAGAGATATCTAGAAGATACACATTATTAACTCTCTAACCTACCAACATTACCTCTTTGGTGTTAGGTAGACAGATTTCACATGTGTTTGACTTGAACATCACTTGATATCCCTTGTCACATAGTTGGCTAATGCTCAACAGATTATGCTTTAGGCCTTCTACATAAAGCACATCATGGATGACCAAGATGTCTTTGTCTCCTATGGATCCTCTCCCAATAATCCTTCCTTTGTTGTTGTCCCCATAGGTGACATGACCCTCTTGCTTAAGGGAGATGCTCATGAACTTTGATTTGTCCCCTGTCATGTGCTTGGAGCATCCACTGTCCAAGTACCACAGTTGCTTGCTCTCCTCCAAGATTCCCTACAAAAAAGATTTTCAAGTCCAAAGATTTGGTCCCCTTATGAATGTGGGTCCATTTGGTTTACACTCATCAATTAAAGCTTTATTACCCTTAGGAATCCACTTCATAAGACCTTTAGGAACAACATATCTTCTGATTTTGCAAAACCTCACAGAATGGCCTCTTTTCATGCAATAGAAGCATGTAACAATCGGTTGTTTCGATGGTCCAATCGGTTGTTTTCTGGCATTTTCGAAAATGATTTTGAAAATCTATCTTGCTTGTTTTGTGGATTAAAACTCAATCCACCTTTTCCAAAAACACAATTTTGAGATGCTAATACATTCTCAAAGTTGGATTGGCCTTTAGAAAGTTTATCCACAGTTTTAACAAGATAGTGGACCTTCTTTTCAAGATTTTCGCAATTTTCACAAACTAGAGCATCACACTTGCAAGAGGAGTTTTTGTAGATGATTTCAAGATTTTCAAAATCTGTTTTTGAATTTTCTAATTCCTCTTCTAGTGTCTTTACTCTGTTTTCAAGCCCGCTGTTCTTTTCCTTTAACCGATTGTTCAAGAGAGCCAATCGGTTGGCTTCTTCATGCGTTTCTTGAAAGGCTTGAAGTAATTGACCATAATTTTCAGAGTTTGAGGAGTTTGATGAACTTACACTACTTAAGTCATCCTCCTTTCTGGCCATGAAGCAAAGGTTGAGGCTTTTCTTATTTTGCCTTCTTTTTCTTCTTGCTTGACTCTTTGTCATTGCCTTCTTTGGTTCATTGTGTCCATGAACAGCCTTGAGTGTGTCCCACATATCTTTAGCAGTTTTGCATTTTGATATCCTGAAAAACTCATTAGTATCTAGTGCAGAAGCTATTATGTTTTGAGCATTACAATCAAGCTTGGCCATCTTACATTCATCATTGGTCCATTGAGACCAAGGTTTTGCAATGAAGGAACCATTCTTTTTAAACTTTGGAATGTAAGGACCATTCTCAATTGAATCCCAAATTCCTTGATCAATAGATTCCACAAAGATTTTCATTCTGGTTTCCGAGTATTTGTAATTTAATCCACAGAATAATGGTGGTTTGTAGATTGAAGCACCTTCCTCAAAAGATTGTTTTCCAGCCATAGAAAAAAGATTTTTGGATCAACTTGAATAAATTTCAAGAACCAAGCTCTTGATGCCAATTGTTAGAATATATGGCTTTAAACTAGAGGGGGGTGAATTGTTTAAAGAGAGTTTTCGTAATCTTTTAAGCCTTGAATGAAAATACTTCGCGAATACCTTGATTAAGAAATTAGTTTTTCAAAACACAAAGCTTAAAACACTGCACCAGCAAAACAATCGGTTGTTTCACAGAAACAATCGGTTGTTTATACCAGTAAACAAATATCAAAACTGAATTTAAAGAGTTAGGGATAGAGAAAATGTACACAGATGTTTATACTGGTTCACTCCAATCCCAGAGCTACATCCAGTCTTCTCAAAAACTTCTGAGGAAATCCACTAAGCAATCACACCTTGATCACTTACACCACAACCAAGAAAGTGACCTTGATCCCCTCAAGACACACACTTCTCTTGGCCAACACACCAACACTAAGATTTCTGATCTTGATCCCCTCAAGAACACACAACAAATCTCAGCAAACACACAAACGAAACTTGTTCAACAGAGTACAAGGATTACACTTGTTACAGAAGATAATATGAAATCAATACAAGCAGAATCCTATTCCACACACTTTGATCAATCACAAACTCTAAGCAATCTCAATTCTTTGAAAAACTCAAAAACTTGTATTCAAAAGATTGTTACTCAAATCTGTTTTTCTGAATTTATTCAAAGATGTTGTTTGTTATCAAATCTTAACAAACTCTTAAATTGCATTTAAAGATTGGTCAAAGCATTTAAAGACTGGAGCGTAAGCAGTTAAATCATTTAAAGCTCAGTCAAAGATAAAACAGTTTTTCTGTTATGGTACCAAAACAAACAATCGGTTGTTTCTTCGAATCAATTGGTTGTTTTGGTTTTAACAGCTTGATCATTAAGCCCTAGAAGAAACTGCATGGCTTGGTCCTCGCATTTCCTTTGAATAATAGCAGAGGCTACAAAGCAAGAAGACTTATGTTGACAGACACAGATAGGGTTAGGTCGAAAATTATCAAGCTCATCCCAAATAATTATGAGTTTCGTAAAATAATCAGTCACTGACAAATTGTTCTGACATAAAGAAGATTCCTCTAATTGCAAATCAGAAATCCTAGAGAGATCACCTTGGAAATATCTTGTTTTCAAATCATTCCAAACATCTACAAAAACATCCATCCAGATTACACTTTGTCTAATTGGAAGAGATACTAAATGCATTAACTAGGACACCACCATGTTGTTGCATCTGACCCACGCCGAATAGTTGGGATCGCTCGTTGGTGGGAAGGGATGGGTGCCCAAGACGAATTCCACTTTATTCTCCGCACTTAGCGTCGTTATGATATACCTACTCCAAGAGTGCTAGTTTGTCGAGTCAAGAACTAGTGAAGCCGTGAGGTTTTCACCAGGATGAAGATAGAGGTAGCTGTTTGTAGAGGGTTCCGTCGTAGTCGATCTTGCTGTTCTTTCTTCTGCCATTTTTCTAAAAGGAAAGTAAGTATAGTAAAAGTTATAAAGATAAAGAAAACAAGGAAGGCAGAGCGTGCAACAGAGCTCTTCAAAGGAAGAGCTATGATACCATAACAAGATAGGATGTGGTCCCATTATTCAATTTATCTTATAGGGATGTTGTTTGTTTATATATTATTTAAACTGGTAGAAATATTAGATTTTGATAATTTAGTATTTAAGTGTTGTTTTTTTATGTTGTTAAATGTGACTTTTGAATGTTGTGGATTGTATTTTGAATGATATTGTACGATGAAAATGGTATGAAGTTGAATTCATACATTTTGGATAATGTATGAACTAATGTTTGTTTGTGTATTAAGTATTAACAAAGATCTCTAAGTTGTACTGATGATCTAAGTCACATAGACTAAGATATCAAGTGGTGAGATGCTAATAGGGGGTTAACGCACACCGTGACATATGAGATGCACGACTTGGGTTGTATTGAACTTACCCTGATCCTTTCTCTTGGATTTGCTAGTAATCTTTGGTTAAGATGTTAGTCTCTGGTAGAACTTACTTAATATGGGTCTTCCGGAAGGCGTTAGTTGTTATTATGTGTGTTGAATATGTTGGATATGTACATCCACGTGAGATCTATGTGATTGTTTTATGTTTTCTCTTTTGATTTAGGTGTGTATAAAATTTTATTTTCACTAGCTTACCATTGTTTTTCTTGTTGTTATGAACTGCGATGACTATACTACATAAAGAGATGATCGTACAGGTATCGAAGGTTCTGGAGGATTTTAGGATCTTGTTTTGAACTTTATATTATTAATATTTGTATTTCTATAAGTCATAATCTTGTAATAGAAATATTTTGAAAACTCCAAGTATAGAAATTGGTAAAACTTGTACGGTGATAGTTAGATATATTTTCTGGTGTGTTAGATAAACTCAACAACAAATTAAAAAAATAAAAAAATCAAGTAATTTGTTAAAATTTGAAACATATAACATAAAATTGTAAAATAAATTAAATTTGATATAAATACAAAACACAAAAAAAAAATTAAGTTTAAAAAACCTTGCACTAAGGAAAAATAAATAACAACAATATTTTTTTAAATATTAAACATAACAAATTACTATAGAAAAAAAATAGAAATACAAAATAAAATATAACCAAAATCATATAACTTATATAAACAAAATAAAAAATATAATAAAATAATAATTATAACTATAAACATAATAATTATACACAAAAATATATTAATACACCCTCAACAACAAATTAAATAAAATCAGAAGTTGAAGTAGTTTATTAAAATTTCAAACATATAATATAAATAAGATTTTATATAAGTACAAAACACAATATTTTTCAAGTTTGAAAATCGTTGCCGTAAGAAAAAGAAAACATAATAACAATATTTTTTTTAAAATATTAAACATAACGAGTTACTACATAAAAAGAATTTAGACAATACAAAATAAAATACAACCAAAATCATATAATCATAAAATAGAAACACAATAAAAATATAATAAAGTAAATCATAACTGTAAACGTAATGATTATACACATCATGAATGTGTGCATCAAATATATGATCATCTGCTTATTTGTTCTTCACCAACCATTGATGAACCTATCATAATAGTAATACCACTACATCTACAGGTAAATCATAACAGGCCAACACTTCTCACTCCCTTCTATCATCAACGCTTTAATAATCATTTTAGTTCTTTCAAATCAAAATTTCACTGATGACAAAGTTCTGCGTACACGACTCTCACAATTTTAAAAACAAAATTATTTACGCTTTCAATTAATTCAAAAATTGTAAAATTTGACACCACTTCCAACTTAATATTAAATTGATATTAACTTCTTACGACTTATTCTTCAAATAAATGAAATCATCGAACGATTTCAGTATGATACGAGATCATTTTACCTATATTTATAATAAAAAAGAAATATGCCAAAATCGGTAATAAAAAAAATCAAATTGTTCTGCTTACATAAATCTTCCAGGAAGAAACACGAAATTATATTTGTATGATCTAAAAATATATTTGAACCTAAATTATATTTGAGTGATAAAAACAAACATATTCAACATTTTCTATTTATTTTAGCTCAATCTTCATAGTGTACGATATGTAGTATTAGAAAGCATAAAATAATTTTTGAATCGAATATTAGAAAGCATAGCAGAAGACAAAATTGAAATCAAGGTGTGTAATAAAAGCTTCTCTAGAATAATGAGTGTGAAATATAAAATGTATTTTACTTTACTTTAATTATTTAAATAGATAATGATTTATTAGTCACACTGACTCAAACACCACACTTGCCAGACAGAGGAAAGAAGCAACTGACAGATCCTTCCAATTTGTACATCCTCTTTCTTCTTCTTTCTTCTTTCTCCTTTTTTATGCTAATCCCTTCTACACTTCTCTCTCTCAGTTTTACCTCTCTTCCTTACTATTATTCATTTCATTTTACTTTATGCTTGCTTGGTCTCTAAATTTATCATTGTCTTCTGCTCCTCGATTTTACAGTGTGAATGAAGAAAAAGGTTCTGGGTTCTTAAATTTCCTTTCAAGCTTCTGTTTTTTGCTTGGTAAATTGGAATTCTTCTTCAAGCATGCTCCTTCACTCTCTTGGTTGGGTTTATTTTTGTCATTTTCTTAAGTTAATTTTCCAAATATATGAGAAAAAGAAAAGGATGAATTGTGGGGACGGGAAAAAAAAATTATTAGTGTATGTTTTCTGTAGCTAGTTTCAAAATTTGTGTCTTTGGTTATTTGACCATTTCAATTCACATCTGGGTTCCTTGCGATCTGAACAGTTTTTGTTTTGCGAATGTTGTATCACGTTTTTTGTATTTTTAATTTGGTGGGTTAAACTACCTGGAAACTGCATTAATGCATACCTAATATTGTAGATTTCAATTAATAATCTTAAATAGAAGGAAAAGGACACGCGTGAAACCAAGTGAAAATCGTGGTTCTTGTGAAAAGGGGTTGTTTACAAGGGTTCACGGATTGAGTAGTGTGTGGATAAACCATTACCAACTCATTATTCTTTTTTAAAAACAGATTATATCATTAATATTTCAAAATACAAAGGATTCAATTGAAGAATAATTATATTCCGTTTGAATTGAGTCTCCCGTTTACAAAATCTGTTAGGAGTTTAAGTTAAGTTGGGTGGAGTTTGACTCAATTGCACACAAAAACTTAACCCAATCTGTTTGGATCATCTGCCTTTTTATCCAATGAACACCCCTACCTAAGACTCCTATAATGTGGTTATTTATGTTTCAGTTGTCATTTTGAGGTGAGCAAATCTCATATTGCAGGATGTTTTTATTATATTTCATGAAAGATTATATTCTGTTCTTCAATTATGTTTTCTTGTATGTAATTCTTAGTCTTAGCAAGGCCGAAACTGCAACTTAGAATCATTGCTGGAAGGGAGTGTTAGATGTTTTTGTAATTTTACTGTTATCAAGCAATGTGTTTTGCATAGTCCTATATATATGTATGACGTTTCTGGCTATTTTGTTCTTATCGTGCTTTCTGTCACTGTTAAAGATATTTTTCTGTTCCTGTTCTGAGTTGTTTCTGCAGTCATTTGCTTGGCCACTTTGTGCTTACTTGTTTTCCTACACATGTGGGATGCTTGCTATGCCTTTAGGTTTAGAGAAGCTAGGCTTGAGTCATATTTTAAAAAATGTTGGGTATTTGATGCAGATATTGAGCTTATGGGTTCTTTGTTTAGCATGACTAATACCAAGACCAATCAAAGTAAATCTGAGGAAATATGTCCTAATGAGAGGTTTAAGAGGCAAAGAATGTCACCTGCCACAGTTGAAGAATGTCCAAGACTTATTCCTAATCTCCCTGATGAGTTATCCCTTCAGATTATGGCTAGACTTCCTAGAATTTGTTACTATCATATAAGGCTGGTGTCTAGGAGGTGGAAAGCAACTATCATGAATAATGAATTATATAAAGTAAGGAAAGAGATTGGAACAACTGAAGAGTGGCTATATCTGTTGGTTAGGGATGGGCAAAATAAACTCTTATGGCATGCTCTAGACCCTCGTTCTGGAATATGGCAGAGACTTCCTGTTATGCCCAGTGTTGTGGATGAAGAAAATTCCCAAAAGGGTTCTTCTAGGTTTTGGATGTGGAACATGGTAGAAGGTATCAGAATTGCTGAAATTATTAGAGGTCTTCTCAGACAGAAGGATGCATTAGATGACATGCCTTTTTGTGGTTGTTCCTTCGGAGCTGTTGATGGATGTCTTTATGTTCTAGGTGGATTCTCTAAAGCTTCAACTGTGAAATGTGTTTGGCGATTTGATCCGATACAAAATGTGTGGAAGAAGGTTACTTCTATGTCCACAGGTAGGGCATATTGCAAGACAAGCATCTTAAACAACAAGCTTTATGTTGTTGGAGGGGTTAGTCAAGGTCAAGCAGGATTGATTCCTCTTCGGTCTGCTGAAGTTTATGATCCATTTACGGATACATGGTCCGATGTACCTAGTATGCCATTCTCGCGCGCTGGAGTGCTGCCCACAGTTTTTCTGGCTGACATGTTAAGGCCTATTGCCACTGGGCTAACCTCATACAAGGGAAGGTTATATGTTCCTCAAAGTTTGTATTCATGGCCCTTTTTTGTTGATGTTGGGGGAGAAATATATGATCCAGAAACAAATTCATGGATAGAAATGCCAAATGGAATGGGTGAAGGATGGCCAATTAAGCAGGCAGGAACAAAATTGAGTGTTGTAGTGAATGATGAACTATATGCTTTTGATCCTTCAAATTCTATGGATAATGGAAAGATCAAGGTATATGATGAAGGAGAGGATGCATGGAAAGTTGTTATTGGAAAAGTCCCTGTGTATGACTTTAGCAATTCAGAGTCTCCATATCTATTAGCAGGTTTGCATGGAAAGCTTCATTTCATTGCAAAAAATTCGAAGCAAGATATTGCTGTTCTGCAGGCTGTTCCATGCAATAATTTGGATTCTTCACCATCAGCCTCAACATCTCTATCACCCAAATCCATGCAGGATGAATTTTTGATAGATTCGGCTGCCGAAACCGAAACAGATCCAGTTGTTTGGATAGAAGTGGCCAGTAGGAGTTTTGGGCTGTCTGAACTCATCAATTGCCAAGTTGTTGATATCTAATCTGATACCAAAGAACAAATCTGACAGCCAAGATGTCAGTTTCCAAGATGTCAGTTTACTGTAAGTTATGCATCATAACAATGAGTTATGTAATAGTTTGCATTCAGTGAGTGTTATTATGTGAAGTAAATTGGTTGCATACAAATTACTCAAATATAATAAGAGTAGAATAGTATTAAACTACTCACTTTGTACTAGAATTAACATTTAAGTATTTAAGTAATGTTACTAGTATAAATTGAACCTACTCTTGCCCAAGCTATTAATAGCTTAGATTTTTCATAACAGCTTCTAAATGATTCAAACTGTGCACATAATTGACACACGTTATGCTGATATCTCCAACTAATGTAGAGCAAGTTGAATTAGGCATTTATTTCCGAATTCTAATCTATGAATCTCGGATACGGCCAAAAAGGCACCGTCAGTGTTTCCGATACACCGCGGACACAGACACGCTGCGGAAGCGTGCCCGACACGGTGTCAGACGCTTTTTATTGGGCCAGAAACAACCCTCTTTTTAGATACGCCGGAGGAGACAAGTTTCCCTTTTTGAACACGCCAGAAAAGCTAGAAAAAAAAACGCGATTCAGTGTTTTAAAAATCTCTTCTCTTCCACACTAAATTTTAGATAAAATATGATAAAATCTCAAACAAAATATTAAAATCTCCAAAAATTAAAAGTTAAACATTATGTTTTTTTTTAATTTTTTTTTATATTTATATTTTAATTTATATATAGTTGTGTCCCGTATCCTATAATTTTCAGTTTAGCCATATCTCCGTGTCCATCACGTATATCTCCGTGTCCATGTCGTATCCGTGCCCATATCCGTATCCGTATCTGGGCTTCTTAGATTCTAATAAGTGGATGATTTTTTAACTTTTATTTATCTTCTTGCTCAAGTGATTTTCAATATTGATTATTCCCTAATAATCAATTATGTGCATGCATGCATCTCATGATTAAATTTCTGCTTCTAACCGACAGTGCTGATCTGCATGCATCTTGCTATTTTCATAATGAATTTAAAATCCAAGTTTTCAAAAATATCTAGTTGGTTTCATTATAGGTTTACACGGTCAAATTATATAAGCAACAGAAATCAAGTGGAAAGGGCTTAATCAGAACTCTAATTAAGGTTTAACTGTTGTAAGAGAGAATAGATACTCATTTAATGTTAATCGATATTTCAAAGGTAGAAGTCAGATTTTAAGAAGGCTTCTTCACCTCAATCACTCTCACATCAATTGCAATGGTGAAGAATCTAACATGCATGGGAGGTGTTTTGAAGACAAATCTAATCATTGTAAATTAAGACCGGTTTGAAAGCATATTTGGATTACTTTCAAAATGAGTTCAAAAAATTAAAAGTATTTAGAAAATTCTTTTTTACCTTACCAATTGTGACCTACAACCTATGCAGCACAAATACGAATACTAACACGACACGGATACAAACACGGAGATACGTATAATCTCTAAAATGTAGGACACGGAGACACAGATCTATATATTATATAATTTTGAATTATATAAATGAAAATAAATATTTATGTGCAAAAGTATGTTTCAGATTCTTTTGGGAGCAGGAAGATATTTTTCATGACTTATTCAAAAGATTTTGTTCCTTATTTTTATAATCATAATAAAAATTTATACAACAAATTTGAGTTTTTAGAAAATTATTGTATTTATACCTTTTAAAATTGTGTTAGAACCGTATTCGGATTTTAAAAAATCCAACAAATATTTTTTGAATTAAACACTTCACCGATAAGTGTCCTACGAGTGTTGTACGAGTGTCGACACCGATACGTGTGTCCGACACGGATATGCCCATTTATGAGAAGTTGTACTGATTCACTTTCGAAAATTTTAAAAATTACCTTTTTGAATTTGAATATATGGAATTCACAAAATACTTTTTAGAAAAAATAAATTTGGAAAATATGGAATTCAAAAAATACCTTTTAGAAAAAATAAATTTTAAATAAATTATTGTGTTTTGAAAATGAAATTTTAAAATAGAATTCAAAAATCAAAATTTCATTCCAAAAAACAAATTCAAAATGAAAAAATATGTTTTGGAAAAATAAATCCAAGAAATAAAATCTGAAAATTGAAATATAATTTCTTGAATTAAAAAATGTATTTCATAAATCTAAATCTGAAAATACATTTCAGAAATATTTTCA
This sequence comes from Phaseolus vulgaris, assembly GCF_051622355.1. Taxonomy (NCBI): domain Eukaryota; kingdom Viridiplantae; phylum Streptophyta; class Magnoliopsida; order Fabales; family Fabaceae; genus Phaseolus; species Phaseolus vulgaris. The sequence continues at coordinate 47,248,385 of NC_143505.1, forward strand.
TTTGACATATGAATTCGGTGGTTCAATTTTGATAGGAATTGCCGAAGTATTTTCTTCTTATTTAAAATAGTTTCTCAATACACCATTGTACTGGACTAGAGCGCTTAGGACGCAGTGCTCGGTGGTCGGATCTCAATGTATGACAAATGCAGGTTAGCTCGGTTGTTGGACCAGTATAATGGGCCATGTGGTTGGACCTTGGTTGGACAAGTAAATCCGGTTGGACAAGTAAACGGGTATGATTAAGGTAACCTTTCGTACGTAAAGGCAAGGTGGTTAAAAAAGGATATTTATGAACCTAAGGGTGCGCTTAGGGGGTCTAGGTCAAGTAAATGTTCTCTTTTAAACTTAAGCTCATATGTTTTAGGGCACGTAGTAGTTAGGTTGCATGTATAGTGAAAGATAACGTAACGCCATGAGTAGGGTGCCCACTTATGCAGAATGGACCCCTGATGTTGGCGCATAAGTTGGTGCCCTGGTGGTTATTCTGTTATTATTTTATGCACTCCTTGGAGATAAGATTCATTTTTGTTGTATCACCTTGAGAGAAGGCGCCCTTGAAGAGACTGTATTTCTCCTGTTGAGTATGTTTTCAGCTGAGATTAAATTCTCGTGAAAGAAAGTTATTACAAGAAGTAAGCTATAAAAGGGGCTTGAAACCCCAAATAAAGGTACGTTGTTTCTAAGATTGAAACTGAATACTTCTTAAATTTTAGTAAGTTATTTACTGACTTGATCGTCGAAGTGCAATCAACAGGTAGGGACCCCTCTGTTTCAACGAAGCTACGTTCCAGAACAACAAGAGATAGGAAGAATTTGTGAAGAGACCGACGAAGCTAGAGCTTGTCATCAGAGTTAATCGACGAGGAAGTCAATCGGCAAAAACAACCACAATTAATTTCTTGTCAAAAATCTAATTAAATTTTAAAAATGATTTTTTTTAATACAAATGATGAATTTTATTTAATCATCCACTTCTTTTTCTTTTTTTTCTTTTTTTACTTCTTGTATTTTGTTTAAGTACTATTTATCAAAGTTTAGAAAACTAAAAAGTAGTTGTAAACATGTTTAAGGGAAATATAATTAAAAAAAAACTTTTTTTTAAATATCACTTTCAAATCAGAGCTTTTCACGTCCCAATTTATGAAAATGAAGCCAATAGTACAAAAAAAAAATGTATGCCACCGAAATCAGTTTCCATTTGCATTCTTTTTGTAAATATTAGTTACAACATAGGAATAAAATAGCATCTTAATTGACAACTTAAATAGTAAGAAGTGACAGGAGCAAGGTTATCAAACTCTAGGGTTAACTCGTAAACCCTCACAAGTTTGAGAGTCTGCTGCATGGTAGCGAGTTGACTCAGGAGTAAACTTGTTTTTGAGTAAACTCAGAGCAGACTCGGTCAAACTCGTGGGTTCAAGGCCGAGTCAACGAGTTGTGAAAAAAAAGGCTTAAAACTGTGTGTTTCATTAAGATTGGGTTAGATTTTAGGGATTTTTACCTGGTTTCATACTATCATACCATCTTCCTCACTGCACCGCTTGTCACATCACATCGTCGCCGCCGCACCACTCGTCGCACCGCGCCCTAGCTGTCGTGTCGCTCATCACACTACGCCTTCACTGCCGCGCAGCTCGTCGCATCGCGCCTTCACCGCCGCTCACGAAGCACCGCAAAGGTATGCGCGGCTGCTGTGGGTTTTTCATGACTCATGGGACTTATTAGGGTTGGGAAATAGGACAAATTAGGTTTAGCATTAGGAGTTTTAAAATTAGGTTGGGGCTTTTTAAATTGGATTGGGGGTTTAGCTGATTGGGTTTAAGGTGATTTTTAGGTTTAGGGTTTGGGAATTTTTGGACGGATTTTAGTTATTTTGTTGGTGTATGAACTTGTTTATTTCAATATTATGGAATTGGTATCATAAATTATTATTTTTTGTTAAATTTTTTATGTGAAGTAGACTTTTACGAGTCAACGAGTCGGATTTATGAGTCGAGTTTCCTGAGCTTCCACGAGTCTGAGTAGACTCTCGAGTCTAATAACCTTGAATAGGAGAGCTGATACAAACCAAGTAGCTACAAAGATGACCAAGGAAGCAAAAGACAAAGCACATGGTGAACAATAATCTCAGCAACCAATTCATAACCCACCAAGGATCCTTGCTATTTTAGCCTATCTTTGTGGGTAGCATGGTGTGGGTAGCATTTTTAGCTTGTTCCTGGCCCTTTTGGAAGGCATTTTGACCTAGTTTCTAGAAGGACAAGCCCTTAAGGCTGGCCATTTTTTCCCTTTTCCCATCCTACGCCTTTAGCTTGTTCTCCAAGTCTCCTTCACCTATAAATAGGAGACCTACCTAGTGTATTTGACATGTTGAATTGAATGAAGTAAAGAAACTCTGCACAATTTGTGTGAGCTTGAGTGAGTGATATCTCCTCTCCCTTGGTCTTATCTTGATGAGAATGAAGCTCTCAAGTGGTGGCCTTCCACTTATCTTGATGGTTACCACCCATCAAGTGGCGTGAACATCACTTCCTTTTCCATAAGTTTCCTTCTTCCATTCTCCTTCATTTTTCCTTCCATTCATGTTAATTGTCTATGTATGCTTCATTGGTTTTGCTCTCGGTTTTATCATGCTTAATTGAGTTTTGCATCCATTCACACCATATCTTGTCTTTTATCTTTGCCTTTGTGAAATGAACCTTCACATATACTTAACCACTTGGTTAAGTTAATGTCGAGTGGGAATTTTCCTAAGGTCTTCACTCTTAAATTCCTAAAATCTCAATACTAAAAGTAAAGTGTCACCTAAGTGAAAACTCCTAAAAATAAACTCATATCAAAAGTTGATACAACAACACCATCATTAGGCTTCCTTAAGTTCAAACATATCCTACCAAAAAACTAATTACAGAAATTGGGGCCCTTAACCGCATATTTACTATGTTCAAACTTGACACAACACTGTTGTTCCCACACTACCAAATTTTTCTAACCTTTCTCTTTGAAACTGATGTTTAGTAGTTGTCATGGCCAATTTTCGTAATGGATACCTTGTCCGACCAATTTTCATTAATTTCTACCGTTCTCCATTCAACCTTCTCACCCATTCCCCAATTAATTCAAATGAGTGCAAGATTGATTTGCGAGTGAAAAAGGAATAAAAGATTGAATTGTGTATTAAAATATTTTAAAAATTTTGCAAGCTTCGTCTCATAGGTTTTAATTGAAGAGGTTAAGCATTGTACAAACACACTATCAAGTTTTTTAAGAGATTATGTGATATGAGTTGATTTTAGTATTGTACATTTTATGGATTACTCTTTTGTTTATGAGTTTTGAGATTAGCAATTATGGTGGGAAACCCAAAGAAGATTCTCACTGGACATGAACTTAACCAAGTGGTTAAGTAAGTGTGAAGGTACACTTGTAGAGGAAAAAAACACACAAGTATGGTAATTATGATGATGAAGGTGCGAAAATAAAAGAATCATAAGATGATGAAGAAAGCCAAACATAAATGAATAAAAAGTATGAAGAATGGCATAAGGAAAAGAAAAGAAAAACACAAAGGTGAAGAGATTAAAAGATGCTTATGGAATAATGAATCATGCCACTTGGAGGGGGAGGAGACTACAAGATGAGTGGTGAAGAACCGCCGCTTGAAGTGCACAAACACCCAAGATAAGACCCAATTTCTAGGAGACAAAGCTCACTAAACACTCTTGCAAAGTTTCCTTTCTATTTCAAATTCAAGTTTTAAATACATGAGGCATGGCACTTTATTTATAGGAGAAAATGGCTTGGAGAACAAGATAAAGGGGTAGGGTTGCCATTTTTTAGAAACCTTCTAGAACGTAGGTCAAAGAAACCCTAAACCTAGGTGCACATGTCATGAAAGGTGGGTTTGGCACAAGCCCGAATTACTAAGTTCACCCTACTCAAATTATTAAGCACACCCTACTCAAATTATTAAGCACACCCTACTCAAATTATTAAGCACACCCTACTCTAGCTTATCCTTCTATTGACACCCCTAAAGTGAGCCCAATTTATTTTACATAAACTTGTCTTGTGAAAAGACTAGAAGGAAGAACAACTGATATTCTGGTCCATGTTTGGTTCTTCTTCTGTTGAGGCTTTTCTGAGGCCTGGTGGGGTCTGGTTTTGTATGTTGAGATGACTGACCTAGTTGTGAAGTGTCTGTTGTATCCTTGGTTATCTGTTTGTCGAGTTGAGTTGTATCATTATGTCTTATAAAGAGTTATCAAATGCAACTTCAAACTGAGAGATGCACTAAAAAATTTCTAAAAACTTATTTTCATAAATCTCTCATTCTAAGATTAGTTAGATATTATTAACACGTAATATAAAAGGATAAAAGATATATATATTTGCACAATATATTTTTTTGTATCGGTTCGTCTGATAAACCCAAACTGTATGTAGTTATTGATCAACACAATCAAGGTTCCTCTAAGGAAAAGTAATACTGCAAGTTACAAAGCATGTATTATTTTAACCCAATCACTTATAGTTAACTACAAGTATTATTTGAAACGCATTCACACTTGGCTAAGATTGAGTATTCTTTGGAACACAGTCACTTATGGCTAAAATCGAGTATTTTTTGGAACGCATTCACCCCTAGTAAAGATCGAGTATTATTTGGACTCAACCACTCTTGACTTTAACTGAGTATTATTTGGACCACAACCACTCTTAGCTAAAACCACAAGTATTATTTGGACACATCCACTTCTGGTTAAACATGAGTATTCTTTTTGGACCACAACCATTTCTAGATAAGACTTGAATATTCTTTACCCTAACTACTCTTGTCTAAAACTTGAGTATTCTTTGGATCCAGTTAGTCTTGGTTAAACCACTTTGATTACAGAGGGTGTGATCTCTAAGATCATAGGTTTCGCTCGGCAGAAGAGATAAACGTCCTTAGATGAATACAAGGTTAAGCACATTCTTCTAAATAACTATGAACACAAACAATGTTCTTCCTCAGGCCTACAAGACTAAGGATTGCTTAAGATTACAAGAGATTATTCTCGTTCTTGTTGAAAGGGTTTTGTTGACATTCCTTGTTGAGAAGAAAAGAGTCATTACAAAATCTCTCTAAAGTTGTCATTGGACAAACAAAATTCTTCTTCTTCAACTATCGTTTGTCCACGATCAGAGCTTAAAGACACAATAATGCTCTTGACTTAACACTAAATGTGAGTGGCTTATTTGTTCAACTTCTTTAATATACAACATGGCTTATCAAATCTAGGATAGGTAGCTTTTTTCCACCATTGACCAAAGTGTAGGACCAGATAGAGTTAACTGACTCCGCAACACTAACATTCTTCCTTTTCCTCAGAAAAGTTGTTTGTGTGGAGCAACTTTCATCACGTTTTTCAAAGGATATTAATGTTGACAAAACATTGTGCCTCTTGAAAGAATAAAGAAGTGAACATACTTTGCAAGTACACAATAAGAATTTATAAGTTTGACGTGCACCATGAAATGCTCAAGGCTTACGTCTGCCAAGCAAAGTATATCTATTGTATGTCCCCACAAAAAAACTTATCAGGTGAAGTATATACGGTTGTGTCTATTCAAGTAAAAGCTTATCATATGAAGAGCAATATGATTGCATCTATTAGGTTAAACAAAATACTTTCGTCTAATAAGATATGATGCCTATTACACTTTGTTGTTGAAGCAAAAAAAATAAAAAAATAAAGGGTATGTTGAACTTTGATCTGACACTCCACAACCAACCAACATTTTTATGAACCTAAACCACCAAGGAGCCTCAACTAAGCATTTTCACAATCTATCAAGGGATTCTATTTTTTGACAAATAGATCTTCCTTACTCACTACCTAGATTTATACTTTCAAATCCTCTAAGAATTTCCTTCTTCCCCTGTAGTTGGCAACTTCAACGTCAAATTTACCTTCATTGGATCATTAGTGAGATCCAATAGTGATCCATTTTCCAATATAATAAGTACCTTCCCACAAAACTCAAGGAATTACTTCAACCTCTACCCATTCCAATATAAGTATGGGAAGATCTCTCTATGAATTTCATCACACCTATGCACCTTGGTTGGACACACAATTATTTTGGTCATTTGTGATTATATCAGAAAATATGCATCTTTTATTTCCTTACCTTCCCGCTTCATGATAAGTGCCTAATTTCAGTAATATTTCATATTAAAATATAGGCACTTATGAGTATTAATTTCTAAAGTATATATAAAATAATCCATAATTTATGAATTTATACCTTTTTACATATTTTATGATCTTAATTTGAATAAGAGCATTTTATTCCCAAATTTGGTGTTAATTTAAGGTTTTTAGGGAAGAATGGAGATGATTTGGCTAAAAAGGAATAATATAAGCTAAAAGAAGAAAGTTGGAAGGTTCGGAATGCACAAAAAGCGCAAAAAAGTCCAACTCAGCAGCGGAGCACCTCACTCAAGCGAGCCCATTCTCGCTTGAGCGAGAATGCTCCAGGCACAACATCAAAAGCGAGAAAGCGTTAGAAACATTGGGCCATTTTATGTTTTAATCAACAAGCCCATCAATGTGACGCAGGAAGTCACCTAACCCTAGCAAATTAGGTTAAATAGGGGGCTTGAGGCTAGACGCTAGTGTGCACGATTGAGATGAAACTACCATTTAGTGAATTGTAATCCAATTGAGAGAATAAAAGGTGTTAGAAGATGTGTGGCTAATTCTACTCTTTAGGATTAAGATTAATCTGTTCAAACTCTTATTTATTGAGGTGATATCTGAACATAATATTTTGTTGTTGATTGATTATTGATATTATTGTTTTGCTTCTAATTCTTGATTTAGAATCTTAAATCTGACTGGAAAGTATTTTTAGGGTTCTACATAATCATACTTTACATATTTGAGTGCTAGGAATAGACTTGAAATGATAATTGTTATCAACGTCTGATCTTAATACTGAGTTGTTTTTATAAATATGCGAGTAAACAATATTTAGGAAGCATCTTAAGAATTTTATATGCAAGGAATTGATATAAATGATTTTTATATGGGCATCAATATCAATCAAATGACATAATATTATCAGGCTAATCTAAATACAAAAGAGTGAGAAAGATGAAACTCAATCCCTATTTTTCCAATTGAAACAACAACTCTTTGCCTTGTTTTCTTGTTAATCATTGCTATTCCAAAAAATTGCAATAAACTTTTAATAGTTTGTTTTATATTTAATGAATGTTTTACTTGAATATTTAATTGTTCCTTGTGGGTTCGATATTCGTCCTTCGAGACACATTATTACTTCTGACAACAAGGTGCACTTGCCGTAGAAAGTCATCACTTCACTACACTGATCTTCACCCATTACTTCTTAATTAAGATTTGTCCCTTCCATGGCATGTCCAAAAAAATTGTTTGTTACTGTGACCATATTTGTGAGCTCATTTTGGTGTGACCAGTTCAAAGCACAAAAAACACACTTCAATTTAACTTTGTTTTCCACTACCAATTGTATGGGCAAACCGAAGTACTCAACATGGATTAAAAGCTTACCTCTGATTTTTTTCTAGTGACCACCCAAATAAGTGGTAATAGTTCCTCCACCTAATCGAGTTGTGGTGTAACACATCTCCCTTTCACACTTTCTATGATTGACAACCTCTCACGTCCTTAATATCCTTTGCTTCCATTCGATACTACCATAACTAAGTTACTCTAACAACATCATCTGGTCATCCAAGATCTTAAAGAGAACCTCCCTCGCACTTGCTAACAAATTCTTGCAAATGCCAACAACCATTGTTTCAACGTCGAAGACTAGGTTTGACTTTTTCTTTAACCCTATTGTCAACACATTGTGTCCTATCACGCCACCCAAGAGCTTCCACCACACTACTCTAAACCATACAAAGTTCTCCGCTTTGGCGAGTGGCCTACGAGTCACTTATGTTTCTAAACCATACAAAAACACTACTCTACCCAGTTCCTTATGTCTTAAAAGACCCATTTTAGTCACTTTAGATCCCGCTTCCCTAATGTATACCAACTTATTACATCCCCACCTAACTCGTCAATGCCATTATCTTCCACTACCAATCCTTTTATGACATATAATCCTTCCACATTTGAAATAACTAAGACTGTGATAATACTTTAAATCATGTATATCAGACAGTCTGTTGAAAAGCTTAGTTAGATGGTTAGATCATCTAATGGGAGGGAGCAAAAGACTGTCTAGTAGTGATGTGATAAACAAAATTTATTAGACGTAGTTGTCTTAATGGGTTTAAGTTTTCCCCTTAGTTTAAGTTTATTATATAAAGACTGTTATGAGTATAGAAGATACTTTAAACTTGCTAGACTCTATTTATAAAACCTTTCATTATTAATAAATATGTTTCCTTTAAATCCTGCTTTTGTGTTTCTTGCTTTGTTATTGTTGAGAACCCAACAATTGGAACTGTTTGTGGGGACAAGAAAAAGAAAGTCAAGAAGTTGGAGATATGACCACCAAGTTTGACATTGAGAAGTTTTCCAAGGAGAACGAATTTGGATTATAATATGGAAGCAATCTTGATACAATAATCTTGATGAAAGCAAGAAGTGTTTCCATGCAGTTTGGCTTTTAACCAAATGAAGTGAATGGAAAAGGTAGCATAAGGTTTTATAGGATGTATGGAAGGAATGACAAAGAATTTCACAAAGAAACTAGAAGAAGTTGAGGTTCTTCTTCACGAAATTCCTAGGCTAGGTTAGCTTGAACACTAGAAAGGAACAGGTTGAGACAAGAGAGTAGATGAGTCTAAATTTAGACAGAGTTTCATTACTCAATGCAAGTATGAATTTACAAAAGGGATAATCTCTATCTGCAGGTATGGAGGAGAGGAATTAGTATGCTCAATAAGTTATTCTTACCCTAGCTTGCAGGAAAAGTTAGGGTTATTTGCCCAAGGCTCTACAATACCCTAGCTTGCATGGCAAGTAAGGGTTTGTAGTAACTCTCATGTGCCTCTTATGATGCCTTAGATATAAGGTTTATTCCTACTCTATGTTTGATCCAAAAATACAAGGTTGGGAGATGAAAACCATATTCTAATATTTACAAGACTAAGAGATAGAATATCTTTTGTAAAGTTTCATAATCTTATTTTCTCTTAGCCTCAATTATGGTGGCTAGATATGTTGGGATGTGTTGAATCAAGAGTGATCAAAGGCTTTGAAGAATCCAAATCCAAGTGTTTGATGCAAGGCTGAAGTTATTGTTGTGTTTAGGATAAGATCTGGGTAGTTTATCTGTGTAATCCACTATTTGTTGAATCTAAAGCTAAAGTGTTTTTAAATATTTTAATATTAAAGTATTTTTCAAACTAAGTGAAAAACAACCTGTTGTTTTGTTGAAACAACCAACTGTTTTACTCTTACGTGTTTTTGAAAAGGTTGAAAACTGTTTTGGTTAGTTGACTTGATGTCAAACCGAAACAATCGATTGTTTCGTGCTTTCAATCAATTATTTGTTTGAAAATCCTAACAGAATTTTGTTTTGTTAGTTGAGTGTGCTTTAAATGAATTTCAACTGAATACGCTCCTGTATTAAATGCTTTGACCAATCTTTGAAAGTTATAAATAGTTTGTTTATGTTTTATAACAAACAAGAAAAACATATTTGAGTTTTTCAGTTGTGAGAGATTGCTTTCAAGTTTTGAACATTCACTTTTCAGCTTTGGTTTTCTCAAGTGAGAGTGGAATAGGATTACATATGTATTGATTTCAGTTTGTTCTGTAAACAAGTGTAATTCTTTGTAATTTCTAGTGTTGTAGCCAAGCAGTGTTGTGTGCTCTTGAGGTTGTCAAGATCAACATTCTTGGTGTGTGTTGTGCCAAAGGAAGTGTGTTTCTTGAAGGGTTCAAGGTCACTTTTTTGGTGATTTTGTGTGTAATCTGTATTTGATTGCTTAGTGGATTGTTCAGTGAATTTTGGGGACTAGATGTAGC